>NC_141049.1:52293032-52538032 GCF_041138505.1 Cibotium barometz | reverse complement strand
ATGTCTTCACGCGTGCATGTGTCGTGTAAGTGTCTTGATTGTGTGTATGTGTTAGTGTGTGTGTACATGGTGTGTATGTTTTTATTTATCTGTATCCATAGTGAGTGTTTGCATGTACGTGTGTGTGAGCATGTGAATATACTCATGTGTACCACTACAAGGAAAAGCGATTATAGGTGCGTTTTGACAACGTGCTTTAATTTGTTGCGAGCGCGTCTATAATCGCATCTAAAATTGCGTCTACAATATGCACGTCTATTTAAGCATCTATATTAGCATTTATAAGCGCGTCTATATTGATATAGACGTACATAAAGATGTCAATATAGACGCACATATAGACTTCTAAATAGACACGTATATAGACTCCCTTATAGCCTCTGTTATAGACGCGCTCTGGAATTAAAAAAATTTCCAGAGAGCTACATGTTTAGATGTACAACTGCATTTTCTACACATGCAGTTGCATTTTCTACACAAGCAGCTCTCTGGTTTAAGGTTTTGCTTACTTGTACATAGATGAATCAAGATCAACAAAGATATCAACATAAAAACTTAAATTAAAGATAGATATGCACAAAAAAAATTTGAACACACTTCGAATAATTAAAGAAGATGAGAAATTACATTTTATATCCGAAAAATTCTCCATACAGGATTGTAGCCACAGAAGGCTTGAATAAAAACATAGATACATAAAGAAGATGAAAAATTTCATCTTATATCCAAGAACATGATGGTAGCCACATGAGGCTTGAAAAAAAAAACATAATTGCATAAACCAAAACTATACATGAAGTTAAACTACAAGGAAAACTATACATGAAGTTAAAATACTCGGAGGAGTCATCACTCTCTGAGTCATCTTGTACTCCTTCTCGTCCACCATGTGCCTACACAAAGTGAAGATATATATTAAAAAAATAGAAAGTATTATAAAGGTCAAAACATGTTTTGTAAATAAAAATAAAAATTATTACCTACATTGGTGTTCTCCTTGCTCGATTGTATTGATCGTCAGAGATGATCCCTTCATCGTCCTCGTGAAGGTAATCCCATGTATCTCCTCTACTGTGGCGAGCGATGATGATAGCCAGTCTCTACTGGGGTAGGATCTCTACCCACAATGTCACGCTATATCACAAGAAAAAACATTATAACACAACTCAAATAGAGAGAATACAAAGAAAAGACATGAAGTTGCACTATACATACAAACTCGGCCTCCCATGATGCACGATCTCCAGATCCGAAGTGCAATGATCCATATCGCTCCATTTGTATTCGTCGTGCTTCTCTTTGTTGCTGGTTCACTACTCCTTCTAGGAGCTCCTTCTTGGCTTTCTTCCACTCGCCCCTATGAGCAGTAGATGGCTTTCCATGTCCATTTTGACCGAAAGGTGCCCAGTACTTCTTAATGGCCCATTTCTTATAGATTGTTTTATCTCATAATACATTAATGCATTGAAACACTAGAGAGCACATCCTAGCTCACTGCCACATGCTCTTGGGAGTGAAAAAACCATTTATTATCCATCAAACCTTTATGAGCGTGCCCATCTGAGTTTGTACATAAGTTTGGTGTATCCATCCTGTAGATTACTCATGCTTTAGGGTGTGGGAACCTTGCTAATCTTAAATGGGTTAAATCCATATGTTCACTACCTATACCTTTTGTGACAACATCTTTTCTATGGGCTCATTCTCCTCTTCTATAGACTCATAGCCATGTTTGATAGCTAGATAGTCCTCTTCCATGGGTTTATCCTCCCACCAAAGACACTTTGTCCCTAGCTCTTGGTGTGAATCATCAATCGATGCTCTTGGTGAGCATCATAACATCATTCCTAGTCCATCATAGATAAACAATAAAACAACAGATGATGGCCTAATAAGATTCATTGTCAATTTTTCCTCAAGAAGAAGTCCTCCATGTCAAATTGAGCAACCAACTGAAAAAGCCACAGGATAGCTGCACATGAGTGAGAAAAAGGTCTTGAACATGGAAAATAGAAGTTATTTCTAAAGACCTAAGGAATACCCACAAAATGTGATCATTATTACTCCATCAACTAGATGCCACAAATAGGCTAACAAGATAGATAAATGATGAAAAGGAAAAACCACATCAGACAAGGGAAACTCATCCATAATTAAGACTAAATGTTGCATGCCAGCATGGTCTAATTGGAAAAATAAAGGCAATTTGAAGGATGACCTTAGAGACACTGAAAATCCACCACTTAATTGGCAAGGGAAGATAATCCACCCAAGCTAGATCCATGTAGAGAACTACATGATTCTCCGAACATCAATCAGAGCATGTTCGAGTGACCCAGAAGGATCGCCAAGAGTGTTGGCAAGATAAACTAATAGAGAGATTCTAGATTAAACATTAAACATATTATGTTATAAATCATTATTCAGACATTCAAGATTAACCATTATTCAGACATTTAAGATTATGTGATACATAGATTATTAAACATTACAACACTTACTAATACATGTTAGCATTTGTGATCTCATAACCATCCTAGATGCTTTGTAGGCTTTTGTGAGCATACTCTTGTTTATGGGAGGTTCTTGTGGAATTTAGCTTTTTTAGGCAATGGTCCTTGTGGCTTCTCGATTATAATTATGCATTCCTGTGAGTAGTGGATTCTTGTGTCTACCACCTTTTTTGGAAGTGTATGTGCTTGTGTCTACCACTATAAGCTTCTGCAACCTCAAAGAATACAAGGATTGGAATCAAGGAGTAAGTAAAGTCATGTATTCGCTTTTTATGAGCATATAGGACACCATGATTGGGCATATACAGTATGCCAAGTCACCAAAGGAGGCATGGGACACCTTGGTGAAACTGGTGAAATTGTATGAAACTAACACCAAGGCATGACAGATTGAGTTGAAGAATGAGCTTTATACTGTGGAGAAGAAAAACATGTCTGTGAATGATTATGCCTTGAAGATCAAGGGCATTGTGGAATCCCTTGCATCTATTGGTGTTTCTGTTTTGATGATGATGATAATATGGAAGTATGTCTACGTGGTCTCAAGCCCCACAATACAAAGCATTCAAGACGTCTCTTCAGACTTGGGAGAACATTCCCAACTTTATAGATTTGGTGTCAATGCTGATCATTGAAGCAAAGAGTTTGGGTGAATACCAGTCTTCAAAAAAAGGCAATTTGGAGCAACATGCCTTCTACACAAGTGCACGTAAAGGACAAGGTAGAGGCTACAAGGCCGTGGCCAAGGTGGTGTCCAAACAAGTAATCAAAATTATGGTTAGCAACAACAGTCCCATGAATCACAACAAGAACACACAGGTGGAAGAGGCTAGTTTAGAGGCAGGGAGAGTCAAAGAGGCTAGTTTAGAGGCAGGGAGAGTCAAAGAGGCAATGGAAATTGGTAAAAGCAAAAAATGATACATGAGGATGTTTTTATTGTGGAAATCTGGGCATGTGAAGGCACATTTTTATAACAAGAAAATGACATGAGAAGTGGAAAAGTGCAGCAAAATACTTATGCATCCTCTAGCTGAAGTAATGAGGACAATAAAAGGTTGTTTGCTATGCAACATGTGCTTAATGCTGTGTCAAAAAATGATGTATCCACATGCAATGATGATGTATGGCATGTGGATTCAGGTGCTTCAAACCACATGACCAGTCATGGTGAGTGGTTCAAGGATATGAAAAATCCTAAAGAGCCAAGTTTTGTTAGAACAAGGGACGATACCACTCATTCCCATGTTGGAAATGTGCCATTATCTATGCATAATGGTAAGGCAAAGTATCTAGAAAAATGTACTTCACATTCCAAATATTACAAAGAATCTGGTTTCTATTGGCCAGATGATTGAGCAGGGTTTTTAAGTGTGCTTTAACCCTAATGGTTGTTGTGGAAAAGACTTTAAAGACAAGTGCAAGTGGTTTTCAAGTGTGCTTTAACCCTAATGGTTGTTGTGGAAAAGACTTTAAAGACAAGTGCAAGTGGTTGCAAAAGGCAAAAGAGTGGGTAGAATGTTTACAATAGATGTAAATATGCTTGAAGTGAAAGCTATAATGTTTGCATAGGGTTCAAGAGTTGTTGCAGATACAGACATCTGGCATAAGAGAATCGGGCATGTAAATTTGCAAAGAATGAAGTCTATGCAAACTAAAAAAATTATGACAGGGCTGCTATAAGATTCCTCCCCAGCCTCTCAAGATGTCCAGCATCTTCCTCTGTAATCAATTCCCTCTTCAGAAATATAAAAGATCTTGTTTCTACCTGTTTTAGCCTAGAGAGAGAAAATATTCTAGAGAGAGAATATTCAGATTTTGAATATTTTTGGATGAAAAAATAACTCTCCTTATTAAAATAAGTTTCCCCGAAACAGAAGTTCAAAAAGATTTTTAGAAGGTGCATTAAAAATTAAGTATAATCTGTTCAAGAGAGGCATTATCCTAGGGATGAGGATTTTTTCAAAATTTTAAATTAAGGTTCCTATGGACCAATAAGATTCATCCAAATGTAGGGAGGAGATAAATGAATAAATAAAAGAAAAATCTCCCAAAAATGAGTAAATACTCACATAAGATGAAGAGTTGACTAAGGACAAGATTAATAGTTAAAAAGGGGAGATATTTAGAAGTAATGATGCATTTTTGACACCTCTGCATGGGGGACTCCCCCCTCATGAATGAGGTGCCTAATTCACATGTGCAATTGAGTTTTAAATCTTCAAAAATTGAGATATTTCATCTCTCCTCTCTCCTAATTCAAGTCTAGTTCCAAAAAGTTAGCTCAACTGACCTAAAAATGGTCAAAAATTGACCAAACTGATTTGGAAAATTCTAGAATCAGTTTGTTTGGTTGGGAGCTCAATTTTTCCTATACATAGAAGCCTCCCCCTTTGTTGAAAAACAATAGTGTTTACGCACTGTTACTCTACTCCTCCCAAGCCAAGAACTGTGAATTTATTAATAATTCACTAGTTTTTGACATTTTCCTCTTCCAAAGATTAGTGGCCACTCTTGTTACAAACAAGAGTTGAACCCTCAAACCATCAAGCCAAAGGAATGCTCCAAGAAATTATGTAAGTAGAGATTCTTGTAATTTTCTTTATTGATTTTATCTTTTTCTAATGTTTATGATTGTTTGAAGTGATAAATGGATGCTATGCCTTGATCGAAAGGCTTTTCCCCTCTCTCTTCTTAGAATCAAACCTTCTTTATCCTAGTTAAGTGGTAATTGTTGGAATTTAACTTTTTATAATGTTTTCTCTTTTATAAGTGAATTTTGATTAGTATAGATTACTTTAAATCAATTAGAGTTAATTTTTAAGACAAATTAAGTAGAAAAATTTGAAAAATGGTCAGCCATACAAAGGAGGTTATGGTGTTTTTTTTTGGAAATAAGTATTATCTTTTATTATGCTAAAAGAGTATTCCCTATCATTTCTATACTGTAAAAGTGTCATTTTCATGCATAGAAGATGCATATTGTTTATTATCAATTAGAGTTAATTTTTAAGACAAAATTAAGTAAGAAAAACTGAAAAATGGTCAGCCATACAAAGGACGTTAGGTGAAATTTTTGGAAATAAGAATTATCTTTTATTATGCTAGAAGAGTAATTCCTATCAATTCTATACTCTAAAAGTGTCATTTTCATGCATAGAAGATGCATATTGATTATTATTATTTTTATGCATAAAAGAATAATCTTTTTATTTTGAAAGGTGTTACTTTCATCAAAATAGATTTTTATGCATAAAGGAATAATTTTCTTTTTATTATGAAAGTGTTACTTTCATCAAAATAGATTTTTATGCATAAAGGAATAATTTTCTTTTTATTATGAAAGTGTTACTTTCATCAAAATAGATTTTTATGCATAAAGGAATAATTTCCTTTTTATTATGAAAGTGTTACTTTCATCAAAATTGATTTTTTATTATTTTAAAAGTGTTACTTTTATCATAATTGATTTTCATGCATAAAAGTATGCATAAAAGATTTTTTATTATTATAAAAGTGTTACTTTTATCATAAATGATTTGTAGGCATAAATATATGCATAAAAGAAATTCTTTCATGTTAAAAGAGTGATTTTTATCATAAATGATTTTTATGATGATAAAAGTGTGACTTTTATCAAAATTGGATTTTATGCATAAAAAGATGCATATAGAATTGTATAATTAAATAAGGATTCTCTTTAATCTTTTATTAATTTTTATAAAAATTAGGAAAAAAAATAGGTGGATAATATGTGAGAGGAAATTCTACCATTTCATATTCACTAAGATTGTAATGAGAGAATTCAATTAAACTATCGAAGACGGAGATCGAGATAAATGCTTATTTTATTCCTCTTAAGAAATCCATGTTATTCGTCGAATGAAATTTAGAAAAAGAGAAATTGAAATAGTACCTTTCGAGAAAGATAGTTTAGGAAGAACCTTTCCAGACCCAAACTCTGATTCAGACTATTGACCAAGACCTAATTCCTTCGTCAATGACAATGTGACCAGTTCAGGAAAAATGTACTCAAATCTCCCTCCGAATCTGAAACTAAGTTAAGACTTCGATTTTGATCTGAGGATCAAGTTAACAGAATTCGAGGAATTTTGTTTGGAATTCAGACATGGATCTAGAAGTATTGGGATACGGATTTAAGATTTATTCATGTATTCAAACAAAATCAAAACTGAAAACTTGCATAGAAACCCTGTTTTCTTAAAAGGACTATCTTACGCCAGAATGCTGGAGGGAGCATTTGGCATTTATGTTTTCTAAGGGAAGTTTGGTTGCAACAGCTGGCGGGGAGTGTTCAAGGGATAGCTCACGCGGCAAAGCCTGCCCAGGTCTTGACTAGCCTCGGTATGGTTAAAATGGTGTGCTTCTGGTACGATGGACGAGGACCGACGAAGTGGTCCCTGAGTGAAGTGCCAGGACACCTAAGGAGGATCCTGGAGGGTTCTGACCAGGAGATGCACGGGCTCGTGGTGCCGAGGACATCCATGCGTATGTCGAGGAAGATATTATATGATGGACCTATGTTTATTGTAATCTATCACTTGATCTCGTTGTATACTCGCTGGTCTCAACGGAGAGTCCAGAGTGATACTGTTTTATGAGAAACAAAGACTCAATGGAAATTTTGAAGTATGACATGTGTAACCAATAAATTGTTTGTCAATGGATTGTTTTATAGATTAAAGTTTTAAAGAGGAGTGTGTGCGTATCTATTTTTCTAAAGCTAAAGTTAAGAATGGCATTTCAATTATGGGTGGGTGAGTACTTGTTCGGTTCCACCGATTCTAGTGGTAGGGTGGTGGCTAACCCATGGGCCGAATGGGGTTACGCTGGAATTAGTGGAGTTTTAACAATCAAACTGAAAAATCTTAGGATTACGCTAGGATTCGAGTAGCTAGTCAATTCCCTGATAAATTTCTCAAAGGAGTGGATCAATGGCTATGCCTGATCTTGATCAGAAAAAAAGTGTTGAATTTACTAAAATGATCAAATTATATCAGTGATAGTTTCCTTCTATCTGGTTTATTCAGTTGAAGGATAGCTTAGAATTGATCACGTTAGAAAAATTTGTTAAGAAAATTCAAAAAGGTGGAATTGTCCCCGCTTTGAGGGCAGGGGAAATTTTTTCGATTTCGATTTTTAAAGTGACCACCAGCCTAGTCTCGTACCCGGACATTCGTGGGTGAGGCCTCGAGTGATAAACCCTGCCCCGCGCATTTGGGGGCTGCTTCCGCTGCTGTCAGCCTACCGGGAGTCCGGTGCGCGGAGGGGACAGAGGGATCTCACAGTTGGTATCAGAGCGGTGTTGTAAAATTTATGTAACAATAGCAAATTGCTTAAAATTTTGAGAAATAATGTTTTTAGCTTGCTTATATTATGTTGTGTAAACTTCAAAAAAATTGAATTGGAAATTATAGATGGAAGTTCCATACTTATCCGGTATTCCCGACCTCACCCAGTCTCACAAGATATGACTGCGTTCGCCTTCGAGCATCTCATCTCTTTCGCTTCAACTCGAACAAGCCGAGCAAAACTCGCAAGCCATTTGGAGGAATTATATTTTCCTGACCCAGCGGAGAGACGATAGCATAAGTGGTTTGCAGAGGGCAGTATGTCCACACCTGATCGGTGTGCAATGTTAAGGCAAAACCTCTCATTGGTAATGATTCTGCATAATGGAACCATTTCCTTCCGTGACCTTCATGGAAACAAAGTTTAAGGAATCGGAATTTCAGGATCCCCAACAAATCTGCAGTTAGTAAAGGCTTCTAAGTTACTAAAAGGACTTAGAAAGAAACAGCGCATTTATCTTGTCAAAATGAATCCGGTAGACTCAAAGTTTAAAGCTAAAGAACTTAAATGGTTAAGTGAATATGATGATTTATTCCTAGCAGAGCTAACAGAGATGCCTCCAATACGGGAAGTAGATCATGTGATAGAATTGACCCCAGGAGCTCAGCCCTAGTAGCCCCGTGCATGTACAAAATGCCAGCTCCTAAAGCCATCGAACTCAAGGAACAGCTTAGACAGCTGTTGGAACAAGGGTTTGTAAGACCCAATGTTTCACCTTGGGGTGCGCCAGTTCTCTTTCAGAAAAAGAAAGATAGAACGCTAAGACTCTGTGTGGACTATAGAGGTCTAAATCAACTGCAGTTAAGAATAAGTATCCTATCCCTAGAATTGATGAGCTTCTCGACAGGCTTAGTGGAGCCCAGATCTTCACAGAGATAGATCTCAAATCAGGGTATTATCAGATTAGGATTAATGAGCAAGATATCCCGAAGACAGCCATCAATACTCGGTATGGGCATTATGAATTCACTGTCTTGCCGTTTGGATTGACAAATTCCCCAACTACATTCAATCGCTTAATGCAAGACATTCTGAGAGAATACTTGGATGATTTTATTCTTGTTTTCTTTGATGATATTTTGATTTACTTAAAGAATGCAGCTGACCATGAAGCTCATGTCAGAAAAGTTCTTGAGATTCTAAGGAAGCATCAACTCTTTGCCAAAAAGAGCAAATGCACTTTCTCTGCCGACCATGTTGAATATTTTGGCTTTCTGGTATCAAAAGATGAAATTTCTCCAGATTCCGCAAAAGTCCAAGCAGTCATAGATTGGCCTGAACCAAAGATAGAAGTCAGAGGATTCTTGGGATTGACTGGTTGGTATAGAATTTTTGTACCAAAGTATGCTCTCATAGCTTCCCCCTAACTAATCTTCTCAAGAAGAATATTCTGTTTCAATGGTCTGCCAGGTGCCAGAGTGCTTTTGATAAGCTAAAGACACCTTGGTAACCAATCCTATCCTGAAGCTGCCAGATTTCTCTCTACCCTTTGAGGTAGTAATTGATGCTAGTTGTTTTGCCTTGGGAGGTGCACTCATGCAGGAAGGTCATGCAGTGGCCTATGAATCCCAAAAACTCAGAACGCATGAAAGGAATTATGCTGTCCACGACTTGGAACTACTTTCAGTAGTATATGCTCTGAAATTGTGGAGACATTACCTACTGGGTCAAAGATTCACTTTGATGGACTGATCATCAGAGCTTAAAGTGGATCTTCACTCAGAAGGATCTCAACATGTGCCAAAGAAGGTGGATGCAGACCCTGCAGGAGTTTGATTTTGAAATCAAGTATCGTCCAGGCAAAGAAAATGTGGTAGAAGATGCCCTCAGCAGAAAAGCCTCCTTTCTTGCAATTACTTTAGTGTCAAATCCTTTGATTATTGAAGCAAGAGAGAAGATCATGTGGGATAGATTCTATGGCCCTATTGCTACCCTACTTATGCAGGAAAGCAAAACTCCACAGGAGTTGAACCGAGTTCAAGGGTACAGCCTGGATGATGGAATTATGTATTATAATCGCAGGCTATGCATTCCCAATGATGAGGGAACCAAAGGACAAATTCTAAATGAAGCCCATGACAGCCTTATTTGCAGGACATCCAGGTTTCATCAAAGAAGGGTTTTTTAACTGATTTTGTAAAAAATTATAAATCCATGAATAAAAAGGGTTCATTTTATTCATGAAAACTTCACAGGTAGTGTTTTTTAAATACCCCTTGAACGCATGTGATACATAAGGTTTCTTAGTAGTGCCCCCCCCCAAGGGCACAGCTGGTCACATATCTTCTTAGAAAAAAGCTTACAAGAGTGTTACTACTATTTGGGAATTTGTGTTGTGCTCGAGACCTATTGGATCAACATTCCATGACCTTAAATGTGTTATAACTTGTGGAATATAAAATTGACCTCATGTCCAAAGGAGGTGCCAAAAGAATAAGATGCATATAGAACTGTAAAGTCTTTGAGGATTTGGAAGTGGGGATTAATGACAAAGGCAAGAAGAAAAAATAAAAGAACTTGTTTTGCAAGGATATGTTGTGTAGAGATCTTATACAAATATTCCAAATAGACCTCATAAATTTTATCAAGCATAAATTCATTTATAATAGATGGTAGGTTGGACAATACGAGGATTGTGTGCTCAATTTCCCCAGATGATGTGGTGGTGTGTATAGTTGACTTTGCACAAAATTATACATTCAAGGTGCAAAATGCGATTCAGCCTATGCATTGGCATTCATACCAAGTCACCATTCTTCTGCACATAATGTAATGTTGTCACATGCCCCACCTGTAAGAAAGCATTATGGGCCCAAGGCCATGGACAACTAGTAAGTAGGTGTGAACTCTTGGGTGGAGTATAAATACCAATGTAAATGGGATTATGGCTCATTCATGATAATGTTATCTGTTCCAAGAATCAATGGTGAGCTTCTCCCATGAGATGCTAAGTGGTGACTCTTTCATGAGCCACTCCCTTGGTGAGGGACTAACGAGGGACTAACCCACCCCTGTTACTTTCTTTCATTGGTATCAGAGCATGGCTTTTGATCCATGATTTTTAATTTTTCTTTTCTTCTTCTCATTTCATGAAATTTCTGCTTCATTTGATTCATGGGGGAAGGGGATATGGCTAAGGTAGAGTTTGTGGTTCAAATCTGGGCACATGGACCTAATTTTTTTTGAATGAGTGGACCAAATTGGGAAAAATTCACTAATCTTGATTAGCAGTGTTAATCAAAAACGTTTTTCTGTTTGGGAGCTTCCTTGCAAACCCTAGCCATGGAATCTCAACATGAGCAAAGGGCATTGAGTCTCCAAGTCAATTGGGAGTGAAAGCAACTTTTCAAGCACACCAAAGAGCACCAGAAGAGAGGCGGCCAACTGCAGTAACCCGCCTTAGAAAACGTGATTTTTCAAGCTCACAAAGAGCGTGGCTTATTAAGCCAAGCTCCCCATTGAAGCTTGGGTATGTTCTCTCATGTATGTAGCAATGTTTTATGAAGTATTTCACCTATTTTCCATGAGCAATGGGGCTCCCAATGTGGCTGAAAATCACTACCAAAGCTGCCCACGTTTTTCACCAAAGTGACCCTAATCTTCATCTCCTTCAACAAATTCAAGCATTAAGGCTTCCCGAGTGACATTGGTGAGTTGCTTCATCACTTCCTTACAATTTTGAAGCATTCTTTCAAGCTATGGAGTGAATTAGGGTTTTATTACACATAAAACCCTAATTTTCAGAAATTGGACTTTAATCATGGCCATTCATGCTCTTCTTTATGCATTATGAATGCTTGAATGCTAGTAGCTACACATAGCCATTCAATGCTATTTCTTGCATATTGGCATAAGTGAGCATAGCTTTTGGCACATTTGGGGGATTGAATACATACTTCACATGATTTGGATGTTGTTGATGTATGTGGAAATATATTGACATTACCATGAGCGGATGTGATGAAGGAAGCACTATGAACCATGTATTATGATATGAATGAGCATGAGTCATGCTATAAATCAATTGTAAGTCAACTCTACTCATTCATTTGAGCTTGTAACCACATTCCACTCACGATTGTACCCCACTTTATTCCTAGAATCTAGAATGAAGTAAGGGTACCTTGGCATTTAGAGGAGAGGCCAAGGGGAGAATGTCTTGAATCTTCCTTGCCGTTAGTGCCGGGTAACGCGGTAAGGAAGAGGATTAGGTACTTGGTGGTAAAGAAATGGCCTCAACCTTCACCTTGGATGTAAACTTGGTGAAGGGGTGAGAAGTGCTTGGTCGGGAGATCGGCAAGCATCGACGCGCTTCATCGACCACTTCATTCGACTTGAGCAAACAAGCAAATCCTCTACATCGACTTCTTATGCAAAAGGACAAAATTGATGCCATAAGGTCACATGCTCAGATGGAAAAATGATTGAGGATTGATTTGCTTACAGTGGTCAAATGCATAAGGATTTTAATACTTGATTGAGATGCTTTGATTTGATTGAGATTTGGTGCAAAAAGAGGGGAGACTATGGCAAAATTTTTGCAAAATTTGCCTACTTGCAGCTAAGACAAATCCTTGAATTTCTAGGGTTTTTCAAAAGCTTTTCAAATCTGTCCTGAAAGCCCTTCAATCTACCCGAAAACCTCTTTCAAACAAGCTAAAGATCACTCAAATCAGAGTAGTATTGAGCGGTCAAAGTCAAGAGTTGACTTTCAGCTAGAATAGTTGACTGGTCAAAGGCTGTTCACTTTTTCAAATCTGTTTTTGGGGATCCTTACTCGTCTCGTCAAGAGCTTCGCATCGATATAAAGATCACCCAAATCGGATAAGAATTGAGCGTTTAACATTAAGAGTTGACTTTCAGTCGGTATAGTTGATTGGTCAAAGACTGTTGACTTTTTCAGATCTGTTTTTGGGGATTCTTATTCGTCTCGTCAAGAGCTTTGCGTCGATATAAAGATCACCCAAATCGGATACCATTTGAATAGAGAAAAAAAAATCAAGTAAGTGGTCTTTGCAAGGAGGGATCAATTACGCGCATGGAAATGACTAGAGGAGGTCAAAACAAGGGAGCCCGGAATGAAAATGATCAAAGACAACCAAAAGCAATGATGGCAACGAGTTCATCAATGAGGAATGAAGAAAGTTCAACCATAAAAGCACCATCTCCAGATGAATCTCAGCCAGTGGAAATGCCTCAATCTTTGGGAACTACTCTGCTA
Source organism: Cibotium barometz (assembly GCF_041138505.1). Classification (NCBI taxonomy): domain Eukaryota; kingdom Viridiplantae; phylum Streptophyta; class Polypodiopsida; order Cyatheales; family Cibotiaceae; genus Cibotium; species Cibotium barometz. Next base: position 52,524,928 of record NC_141049.1, on the reverse strand, counting down.
ATAGTGGACATGATGTTAATGGCTATGGAGAGTATGTTTCAAAGGATTGAAAATAACCAAACAAATCGGCAACAACAATTTGGTGAACACCTCATGGAACGGTTCGACAAGCGACACCACTACCTAGATGACGTGATGCAAAGAGGGTTAAAAGACTTGGCGAAAGCCATTAGTGAATTGGCTCCTCTCAAGCTCAACCAAGAAGCCGATATGAATGCAATGGATGGTGTACATTATGATGCCAAACATGATGGAAAGCCTTCTATGCCAGAAGAGAACAAAGTAAGACAAATGATGCCACCTCAAATGATGCCACATTCTTCTTACATGGACAAGGGCAAGAGACCTATGGGTGATGCTTCTTATGAGAGATCAAATGCCAGAATTCCAAGAACTTCATCCTTTATGCAAGATGCAAGAAGAGGGTATAAATAGAAGAGATTTAAAGATGCAGGTGATTGGCAATTGGAAGATGAGCAAATGCATAGACACTTGGGTGAAGGAAGAGGATTTGATGATCCAAGAGCACGGCAGAGGGGTTCAAGAATGCATGGTGATTTTGACAATGCTGTGAAGGACAAAATCATATTTAATAAGTTCAAAGGAGAATCAAATTCTATCGAAGACTTTGAAGAGTGGGCAAACAAGATGGATCTCTACTTCAAAATCAGCCCAAGGAGCGCGATTGCCAAAGTCTACTTCGCCTCACTTCATCTTGAAGGTTTTGCTCACACTTGGTGGAGGAGGAAGCAATCTCATGGTTATGTCATCACTACTTGGGAAGAATTCAAGAATGACATGGCAGAAGAGTTTACTTCTTGCATGCAAAGGGACAATCACATTGTGGAATGGGACAAGCTAGAGCAAATCACTATCGTGAAGGAATATTCTCACAAGTTTCTAAAGCTTCTATTATACTTGGACGACTTTGATGAGCATTATCTTGTTGTCAAGTATATAAGGGGCTTGAAAGCTCCTATTGGTGGTGATGTCAAGTCTCATGAACCCGCCACTTTGAAGAAGGCAATGATGCTTGCAGAAATTCATGAAGAGAAGTACTTGACAAAGTGGGCTAGCAAAGGGAATATCAAAGGGGAAGTGATCACAAGGACTGAAATGGGTTCTCATGCAAATACAAGACCTAATCTTCCAAGATTTCCTACCGTGTATGGTAGAGGGTCTAATAGACTTCCATTTAAACCACCATTTATGTCCAACAAAGCTACATACAATGAGTCCAAGCCAGCAAATGGGGGTTCAAAAAGCAAGGTTATCAAGGAGGACCGTTTGCATGAAATGAGGCTCAAAGGTCTATGTTTCAAATGTGGAGAAAAATGGAACAAGGATCACTTCAAAGTATGCAAATCCAAGGATATTTCCATAAGCTACATTATCACTGAGGACAATGCTAATCATGAGGAGGAGGAATTCCTTGAATGCAATGATGCCTTAGGATGGGGAGATCCTCACGAGGGTGGAGGTTCTCATGATGATGGTTTTGATGAAGAAAATTCCGAGTTTCCTTTTGATCCGGGTGGGAAACTAAAGTTTGCTCATGACAAAATGGATGATGGGATGCCTCTATGCATGTGGAATGAAAACAATAGTGCACATACTACCTTGTGTACAATCTTTCATGATGCTTATGCGGGAAGTAAGGGTGCCAACACATTGAGATTGAAGATCAAGGTGAATGGAAGAACAGCATATGCACTCATTGATACTGGAAGCACGCATAGTTTTGTCAATAAAAGGTCTTTGAACACTCTCAAAATGCAACCAACTTCTTTACCAAACAAGCACATGGTGCAAATGGCCAATGGTGATTCAATGGGTTGCAATATGAAGTGTCAAAGTACAGAATTGGAGTTGTCCAAGAACTACTCTTGCAAAGTTGATCTTTTGGTGATTGAGTTGGGACCAATTGACATACTAGTACTTGGATGTGATTGGCTGTCCACTTTGAACTCTTTTACCATGAACTTACAGAAAAGTTTCATGAGTTTTGTGCATCATGGAGGGGTTATTACATTGAATGGAATGCAAGGGTCCAAGCTCTTCATGATCAATGCTACTCAAATGAAGAAAGAGTTCAAGAAAGAGGGCTATGTTTACGTACTACAGTTTTGTAAAGAGGAAGATAATAGCAAAAAGGATTGCATCGAAAATGTGGACATGGATTATGAAGATGTGTTTACCATGCCAAAATCAATGCCGCCAAAGAGGAGTGTTGATCACGCTACTGATTTGGAACCAAATGCCAAACCAATCAACAAGCCTCCCTATCGTTTGTCAAAGGTTGAAAAGGAAGAGGTGGCAAAGCAAGTCAAAGAACTCATTGACATGGGATGGGTTGAACCAAGTCAATCTCCTTTTCTTCTCCGGTGCTACTTGTGAAGAAAAAGGATGGTACTTTTCGCATGTGCATTGATTACCGTGATTTGAATAAGATCACCATCAAAAATGGATTTCCAATACCAAGGGTGGATGATCTTTTGGATGAGTTGAAGGGTGCCACATGCTTTTCAAAGATTGATTTGCGTTCCGGATACCATCAAATAAGGATGAAAAGTGGTGATGAGTTCAAAACAACATTTCATACGGAAAGGGGTCTTTACCAATTCATGGTTATGCCGTTTGGATTATGCAATGCACCGGCAACTTTTCAAGCATTGATGAACAAAGTGCTTCAACATTTCATACGGAAAGGGGTCTTTACCAGTTCATGGTTATGCCATTTGGATTATGCAATGCACCGGCAACTTTTCAAGCATTGATGAACAAAGTGCTTCAACCTTTTCTCTACAAGTTTGACATTCTTGTTCTTCCAATCTAACTTTTTGTGTCTTGCCTTCACCAGACAAGCCAAGAAGTGTTGTGAATAATGCCTTTCTCTTTCTTGCATGTAAGAAATTGACTTGCAATATCCTAGTAAGCTTGTGGCACCATCACCTGCAAAACGTAAGAGAGTTGTGGGATTTGAAAAAAGAGGTTTTGGAGGTCTTGAGGCAAAACAAGTTGTATGTTAAGGAGACAAAATGTACCTTCATGGCACATGAGGTGGAATATTTGGGTCACATTGTGAGCAAAGATGGCATTTGTGTGGATCCAAAGAAAGTGGAATGTATTAGGAATTGGCCGGTTCCTTCAAACACTACTCAATTGAGGGGATTTTTGGGGTTATCTTCATTCTATAGGCGCTTTATTGCCCACTATGCAGAAATTGCAGCCCCAATGACGGATAAATTGAAGAAGGAAACCTTCTTTTGGGATGCCATTGCCAACAAAAGCTTTGAAGATATGAAGAAGATGCTCACATCAGCACCTATTTTGGTATGTCCAGACTTCACCAAACCTTTCACAATAAGAGCGGATGCAAGTGGAAGAGGGATTGGTGCGGTACTTTACCAAGACCATGGAGTCATTGCTTATGAAAGTAGAAAGCTGAATGACAAAGAAAGAGAACTCCATGTGTATGAGCAAGAGATGATTGCTATACTCCATGCTATCAAGAAATGGCACCATTACTTATATGGGATCATTTTTATGTGAGAAGTGATCATAGGGTGCTGAAGTATTTCCTCACACAACCCGATTTGTCTCCTAAGCAAAGAAGGTGGGTAGCAACACTACAAAACTATGATTTTGAAATCACATACACAAAGGGCAAAGAAAATGTGGTTGCCGATTCCTTGTCTCGTATGTGGGCCTGCTCATTGTATGCTATTTCTGAGGTGCATAAAGATTGGATCATGGAGATACAAGAAGAGTACTTGTTTGATGAAGAAACCTCACAAATAGTGTAGAAATTACAGCAAGGTGTATGTGAAGAGTTACCCCATTATGAGCTGAGAAATGGTCTCCTCTACTACAAAGGAAAAGTCTACTTGGTTCCTACTTCATCATTTATCAAGAAGATCATGGAAGAGATGCATTATACTCCCATGGCTGGTCATTTGGGTGTCTACAAAACCTTTGATGCAATAAGGAAAAGTTTCTTTTGGAAGGGGATGTGGAAGAGCATTCATGCTTATGTAAGTGGGTGCCGGTCATGTCAATTGAAAAAGGATCCTACACATAAACCGGGAGGTTTGCTTCAACCATTGCCCATTCCCGAAGGCAAATGGAGTCATATATCAATGGATTTCATTACTAACCTTTCGCGCACAAAGAAAGGGTGGGACAGCTTGTATGTTGTGGTGGATAGATTGACCAAAGTGGCCCATTTCATTCCTTCCAAGGTCACATATTCAGCCCAAAATGTTGCCAAGCAATTTGTTGATGGGGTTTTCAAGTTGCATGGTATGCCGTCACAAATTGTGAGTGATCGTGATGTCAAATTCATGAGCACTTTTTGGAGAACATTGTTTGAATATATGGGAACCAAGCTTACTCCAAGCACCGCCTATCATCCCGAAACCGATGGTCAAACAGAAAGAGTAAACAAATGGGTGGAAACATATCTACGCCACTATTGTCATGATACTCAAAGCATATGGGATGATTGGTTACCTTTGGCTGAGTTTGCTTACAACTCAACATATCATGTGAGCATTGGCATGTCACCCTTTGAGGCTTTATATGGTTACAAGGTCAATTTGCCTATGTTGGTGGGTACATATGAGACTTCTAACCATAATGCCAAGGAGGAAGTTGAAAGGATGCAAGCTTTGTTGCAACAATGCAAAAGTAATTTGAAGGTTGCACAAGAGAAAATGAGACAATATGCCAATGTTCATCGAAGACCATTGGAATTCAAAGTGGGAGATTGGGTTCTTTTGAGAATACCAAAGTCAAGATATGCGTCTTTGAAGGGAAGCACCAACACCAAGCTAGCTCATCGCTATTATGGTCCTTATCAAGTGATACGAAGAGTTGGGGAGGTTGCATATCAACTCTTACTTCCATCTACAACAAAGATTCATGATGTGTTTCATGTCTCTCACTTGAAAGGATATGTGGGTATGATCGATCAAATGGTTGATGCGTTACCTCCAATGAATGAAGAGGGAATGATTGAATACATTCCAGAAGCTATCTTGGGTACAAGGAAAAAGGTACTTCGCACTCGTACCTTGGTGGAGTATCTTGTTCAATGGAAAGGTTTACCTAAGGAAGAAGCTTCATGGTGGCAACCTATTTCAGCATTGGAGGGATATGAAGCATTGATAGAGCAATATGGGTTGGTGTAAATTCAGCCACATGGAACATTCTTCTCCGAATTTGGGGTATTCATTTGAGGTTTCGAGGACGAAACCATTGGGAAAGGGATGGTTTGTAAGAAAGCATTATGGGCCCAAGGCCATGGACAACTCATAAGTAGGTGTGAACTCTTGGGTGGAGTATAAATACCAATGTAAATGGGATTATGGCTCATTCATGATAATGTTATCTGCTCCAAGAATCAATGGTGAGCTTCTCCCGTGAGATGCTAAGTGGTGACTCCTTCATGAGCCACTCCCTTGGTGAGGGAATAACCCACCCCTGTTACTTTCTTTCACCACCAATGGGATACATAAGTCCATGCACTTTAAATTTCTAATAATAAGGTGCATGAAACACTATTTATTCAACATTGTTTTCTAGTAAATGTGATAAATGGCTAGAAGATCAAGGTTTTACACTCAAGCAACAACTATGGTCAGATCAAGCAGCATCACAATTTAAAGCCAAAAGACCATTGGGTATGGTAAGATGGAGTAAAAAGACCGTTGGGTATTGTTAGATGGAGCATCATAATGTAGAGCCAAAGACCATTTTACTTTGTTTTGTAAGATTTGTAGCATGCACAAATTTGAAGAATCTGATGACATGGAGGTTCTTTGGTTCACATCATGGCGAGGGAGAATATGATGGGGTGAGGGATGTTATTAAGAGAGTACTCACACATAAGTAGCTGAGAAGATAAATGGTGTAACTCTAAAATGTATACCGGATATGGTGACATTTCTAAGGGCCAGGTGGTACTAATTCTGGTTACCCTTCCATGAAATAGAAAGTAATTAGAATCTTTTGGGAGATTAAGTAGGGCAACTGGATAGGACTAAGAAATGGGAATATAAAGTTACATTCTATCCATCACATGAATGGATCCCGAAAGCCAAGCACTTAGATCTAGGAGATTATCATGCTTTTGGCCTTGGCATATGGAATGTAAGGAAAATGGAGAAGATGCAAGGGCAAGGAACATGTCAACATGTGGGAGTATCATATTCTCTACCCATTGGTGGATATTGATAATAAAAAAGACGACATTGCCTACATTGGCGAGCCTACTTATGTAGGCTTTGTAATGGCCTACATTGACAAGCCTACGTATATAGGCACCTCAATATAGGCTATTTATGTAGGCTATCACAAAGCATCAAGTGCTCTTTGTGTGAGACCCCTCTGCCCCCTCCGCGCACCGGATTCCTGGTTGCTAGCAGCGGAAGTAGCTTCCTCTTGCGCGGGGTAGGGTTTCCCACTCAAGGCCTCGCCCTCGAATGTCCGGACACAAGACTAATCTGGTGGTCATTCCGAAACCAAAACCGGGAAAATTTTCCTTGCTCGCAAAACAGGGATGATTCCACCTTTTTGGTTTTCTTAACGAATTTTCTAATGGGGTCAAGAGAACTAAACTATCCTTCACCTGATTAAACCAGATAGAAGGAAAACTATTATAGACTTAACTTGAAGAAATCAACGCTTTTTTCTAACCGAAATCAGGCACAGCCGTTGATCTAATCATTTGAGAAAGTGTTCAGGTTATTATTTAAATACTGGAATTCTAAGCGTATTCCTATTATTTCAATTTCATTATTAATACTCCGCTGATTCCAGCCTATCCAGACTATGGGTTAGTCACCACCCAACCACTAGAGTCAGTAGAGCTAGACAATTACTCACCCACCCATAATTGAATGCCTTTCCTAACTTTTTCTTTCGAATACATATATGCACACACTCCTCTTTAAAACTTTAACTTATAAAACAATCCATTGACAAACATTTATTGGTTACAGACGTCATAACTCAAAATTTCCATCCAGTCCCTTGTTTCTCAAAAAAAGCAGTATCACTCTGGACTCTCCGTTGAGACTAGCTGGTCAGCAACAACGAGATCCATTAACAGATTACAATAATCATTTTGTCCATCATACATATCTTCCACGACATACGCATTTAATTGATTTCTAAATTAGTTACAAATTCCAATGAAGAATAAATTAATCATTTATCTAAATATTTCAATCTCGATAAATTTCTTGAATTTTCTTTTTACAATCTGTGCCAGTATAAAATGATAGAAATTTCTCTCTTAGAGTATTTAATTATCCATTTATCAATTTTTCATAGAATTTAAACATAGGATTTAAGAGAATTCTAATTTTTGATATAAAAATTCTTTATGCATCTATTTATGAATAAAAATCAACTTTAATGGGAATAACACTTTTAAAAAAATCCTTTTATGCATCTATTTATGCATAAAATAAATTTTAATAGTGAAAGAAAGTAACAGGGGTGGGTTAGTCCCTCACCAAGGGAGTGGCTCATGAAGGAGTCACCACTTAGCATCTCACGGGAGAAGCTCACCATTGATTCTTGGAATAGATAACATTATCATGAATGAGCCATAATCCCATTTACATTGGTATTTATACTCCACCCAAGAGTTCACACCTACTTACTAGTTGTCCATGGCCTTGGGCCCATAATGCTTTCTTACAAACCATCCCTTCCCCAATGGTTTCGTCCTCGAAACCTCAAATGAATACCCCAAATTCGGAGAAGAATGTTCCATTTGGCTGAATTTACACCAACCCATATTGCTCTATCAATGCTTCATATCCCTCCAATGCTGAAATAGGTTGCCATGAAGCTTCTTCCTTAGGTAAACCCTTCCATTGAACAAGATACTCCACCAAGGTACGAGTGCGAAGTACCTTTTTCCTTGTACCCAAGATAGCTTCTGGAATGTATTCAATCATTCCCTCTTCATTCATTGGAGGTAACTCATCAACCATTTGATCGATCATACCCACATATCCTTTCAAGTGAGAGACATGAAACACATCATGAATCTTTGTTGTAGATGGAAGTAAGAGTTGATATGCAACCTCCCCAACTCTTCGTATCACTTGATAAGGACCATAATAGCGATGAGCTAGTTTGGTGTTTGTGCTTCCCTTCAAAGACGCATATCTTGACTTTGGTATTCTCAAAAGAACCCAATCTCCCAGTTTGAATTCCAATGGTCTTCGATGAACATTGGCATATTGTCTCATTTTCTCTTGTGCAACCTTCAAATTACTTTTGCATTGTTGCAACAAAGCTTGCATCCTTTCAGCTTCCTCCTTGGCATTATGGTTAGAAGTCTCATATGTACCCACCAACATAGGCAAATTGACCTTGTAACCATATAAAGCCTCAAAGGGTGACATGCCAATGCTCACATGATATGTTGAGTTGTAAGCAAACTCAGCCAAAGGTAACCAATCATCCCATGTGCTTTGAGTATCATGACAATAGTGGCGTAGATATGTTTCCACCCATTTGTTTACTCTTTCTGTTTGACCATCGGTTTCGGGATGATAGGCGGTGCTTGGAGTAAGCTTGGTTCCCATATATTCAAACAATGTTCTCCAAAAAGTGCTCATGAATTTGACATCGCGATCACTCACAATTTGTGACGGCATACCATGCAACTTGAAAACCCCATCAACAAATTGCTTGGCAACATTTTGGGCTGAATATGTGACCTTGGAAGGAATGAAATGGGCCACTTTGGTCAATCTATCCACCACAACATACAAGCTGTCCCACCCTTTCTTTGTGCGTGGAAGGTTAGTAATGAAATCCATTGATATATGACTCCATTTGCCTTCGGGAATGGGCAATGGCTGAAGCAAACCTCCCGGTTTATGTGTAGGATCCTTGTTCAATTGACATGACCGGCACCCACTTACATAAGCATGAATGCTCTTCCACATCCCCTTCCAAAAGAAACTTTTCCTTATTGCATCAAAGGTTTTGTAGACACCCAAATGACCAGCCATAGGAGTACAATGCATCTCTTCCATGATCTTCTTGATAAATGATGAAGTAGGAACCAAGTAGACTTTTCCTTTGTAGTAGAGGAGACCATTTTTCAGCTCATAATGGGGTAACTCTTCACATACATCTTGCTGTAATTTCTGCACTATTTGTGAGGTTTCTTCATCAAACAAGTACTCTTCTTGTATCTCCATGATTCAATCTTTATGCACCTCAGAAATAGCATACAATGAGCAGGCCCACATACGAGACAAGGAATTGGCAACCACATTTTCTTTGCCCTTTGTGTATGTGATTTCAAAATCATAGTTTTGTAGTGTTGCTACCCACCTTCTTTGCTTAGGAGACAAATTGGGTTGTGTGAGGAAATACTTCAGCACCCTATGATCACTTCTCACATAAAAATGACTCCCATATAAGTAATGGTGCCATTTCTTGATAGCATGGAGTATAGCAATCATCTCTTGCTCATACACATGGAGTTCTCTTTCTTTGTCATTCAGCTTTCTACTTTCATAAGCAATGACTCCATGGTCTTGGTAAAGTACCGCACCAATCCCTCTTCCACTTGCATCCGCCCTTATTGTGAAAGGTTTGGTGAAGTCTGGACATACCAAAATAGGTGCTGATGTGAGCATCTTCTTCATATCTTCAAAGCTTTTGTTGGCAATGGCATCCCAAAAGAAGGTTTCCTTCTTCAATTTATCCGTCATTGGGGCTGCAATTTCTGCATAGTGGGCAATAAAGCGCCTATAGAATGAAGATAACCCCAAAAATCCCCTCAATTGAGTAGTGTTTGAAGGAACCGGCCAATTCCTAATACATTCCACTTTCTTTGGATCCACACAAATGCCATCCTTGCTCACAATGTGACCCAAATATTCCACCTCATGTGCCATGAAGGTACATTTTGTCTCCTTAACATACAACTTGTTTTGCCTCAAGACCTCCAAAACCTCTTTCACGTGCTTCAAATGCACTTCCTCATCTTTGCTATAGATAAGTATGTCGTCGAAAAAGACCAATACAAACTTGTAGAGGAAAGGTTGAAGCACTTTGTTCATCAATGCTTGAAAAGTTGCCGGTGCATTGCATAATCCAAACGGCATAACCATGAATTGGTAAAGACCCCTTTCTGTACGAAATGCTGTTTTGAACTCATCACCACTTTTCATCCTTATTTGATGGTATCCGGAACGCAAATCAATTTTTGAAAAGCATGTGGCACCCTTCAACTCATCCAAAAGATCATCCACCCTTGGTATTGGAAATCGATTTTTAATGGTGATCTTATTCAAATCACGGTAATCAATGCACATGCGAAAAGTACCATCCTTTTTCTTCACAAGTAGCACCGGAGAAGCAAAAGGAGATTGACTTGGTTCAACCCATCCCATGTCAATGAGTTCTTTTACTTGCTTTGCCACCTCTTCCTTTTCAACCTTTGACAAACGATAGGGAGGCTTGTTGATTGGTTTGGCATTTGGTTCCAAATCAATAGCATGATCAACACTCCTCTTTGGCGGCATTGATTTTGGCATGGTAAACACATCTTCATAATCCTTGAGTAGCTTAACCATGTCCACATGTTCGATGCAATCCTTTTTGCTATTATCTTCCTCTTTGCAAAGCTGTAGTACATAAACATAGCCCTCTTTCTTGAACTCTTTCTTCATTTGAGTAGCATTGATCATGAAGAGCTTGGACCCTTGCATTCCATTCAATGTAATAACCCTTCCATGATGCACAAAACTCATGAAACTTTTCTGTAAGTTCATGGTAAAAGAGTTCAAAGTGGACATCCAATCACATCCAAGTACTATGTCAATTGGTCCCAACTCAATCACCAAAAGATCAACTTTGCAAGAGTAGTTCTTGGACAACTCCAATTCTGTACTTTGACACTTCATATTGCAACTCATTGAATCACCATTGGCCACTTGCACCATGTGCTTGTTTGGTAAAGAAGTTGGTTGCATTTTGAGAGTGTTCAAAGACCTTTTATTGACAAAACTATGCGTGCTTCCAGTATCAATGAGTGCATATGCTGTTCTCCCATTCACCTTGATCTTCAATCTCAATGTGTTGGCACCCTTACTTCCCGCATAAGCATCATGAGAGATTGTACACAAGGTAGTATGTGCACTATTGTCTTCGTCCCACACGCATAGAGGCATCCCATCATCCATTTTGTCATGAGCAAACTTTAGTTTCCCACCCGGATCAAAAGGAAACTCGGGATTTTCTTCATCAAAACCATCATCATGAGAACCTCCACCCTCATGAGGATCTCCCCATCCTAAGGCATCATTGCATTCAAGGAATTCCTCCTCCTCATGATTAGCATTGTCCTCAGTGATAATGTAGCTTATGGACATATCCTTGGATTTGCATACTTTGAAGTGATCCTTGTTCCATTTTTCTCCACATTTGAAACATAGACCTTTGAGCCTCATTTCATGCAAACGGTCCTCCTTGATAACCTTGCTTTTTGAACCCCCATTTGCTGGCTTGGACTCATTGTATGTAGCTTTGTTGGACATAAATGGTGGTTTAAATGGAAGTCTATTAGACCCTCTACCATACACGGTAGGAAACCTTGGAAGGTTAGGCCTTGCATTTGCATTTGCATGAGAACTCAAATCCGTTCTTGTAACCACTTCTCCCTTGGTGTTGCCTTTGTTAGCCCACTTTGACATATATTTTTCCTCATGAATTTCTGCAAGCATCATTGCTTTCTTCAAAGTTGCGGGCTCTTGAGCTTTGACATCACCACCAATAGGAGTCTTCAAACCCCTTATATACTTGACGACTAGATAATGCTCATCAAAATCATCCAAGTATAATAGAAGTTTTAGAAACTTTTGAGAATAGGCCTTCACCGTTGTGACTTGTTCAATCTTGTCCCATTCTACAATGTGGTTATCCCTTTGCATTCGAGAAGTAAACTCCTCTGCCATGTCATTCTTGAATGCTTCCCAAGTAGAAATAACATAACCATGTGATTGCTTCCTTCTCCACCAAGTATGAGCAAAGCCTTCCAAATGCAATGAAGCAAAGTAAACCTTTGACATTTCACTTCTCGGGCTGATCTCGAAGTAGAGGTCCATTTTGTTTGCCCATTCTTCAAAGTCTTCGATAGAGTTTGACTCTCCCTTGAACTTTGTGAATGTGATTTTGTCCTTCACGGTCTTATCCATGTCATTCTGCATTCTTGGCCCTCTTTGCCGTGTTCTAGGATCATCAAATCCTCTTCCTTCACCCAAGTGTCTTTGCATTTGCTCATCTTCCCAATCCCAATCACATGCATCCTTTAGCCCTCTGTGCTCATAACTTCTTCTGGCATCCTGCATAAAGGACGTAGCTTTTGGAACATTGGCATTTGACTTATAATGATAAGCATCACCCATAGGCCTTTTTCCTTTATCCACTTGAGACGAGTGTGACATCATCTGTCTCCCATGGTTTACCTCATGCATAGGCGGCAATCTTTCATGTCGGAACTCATGGTGTGCACTATCCATTACATTGTCATCCACTTCTTGATTAGACTTGGAAGAAGCCAACCCACTGATAGCATTACCCAAGTCTCTAAATCCCGTCTGCATCATATCACCAAGATAGTGTTGGCGCTTGTCAAAGCGTTCCATGAGTTGCTCACCAAACTGTTGTTGCCGACTAGCTAGGTTACCTTCAACCCGTTGGAACATACTCTCCATGGCTTTAAGCATCATGTCCATCGTGATCGGAGTAGTCCCCACCATGGGTTGAGAAGTCTCCAATGGCTGTGAATCACTAGTGGCATTTGAAGTCGAATCCTCCCCAACTCTTGTAGAAGATCCACTAGCCATTAATGGTTCGGGTTGCTTAGCATCTTGCTCACTTCGAACTCCTTTGTTTTGTCCCCCTCTAGTCATTTCCATGCATGAAATTTGGTCCCACTTGCAAACTAGCTCACTGTTTTGCTCCAAAATGTGACCAAATCACCAAATATGCCAAAACTCTTTGGAGACAAGTCCGATTTTGCTTCTCTTTAGCTCGATAGATCCGTAATGATAAGATCTTGGAGCTGAATGCCTGGGGCAAGAAAAATCTGGTGTGCAAGTACTCTCTGTTTTAGGGTTTGCGATAGAGGCCCAACTTTTAGTTCACTATCCAAACGATATCAGATTTTGATGATCTTTATATCGTTGGAAAGCTCTCGATGAGACTAATAAGGATCCCCAAAAACAGATTTGAAAAAGTCAACTGCCTTTGACCAGTCAACTGTCCCGGCTGAAAGTCAAACTTTGACTTTGACCGCTCCAAACTTCTCCGATTTCAGAGATCTTCGGCTTGTTAGAAAGGTCTTGATGTGTAGATTAAGAATCATCAAGGACAGATTTGGAATAATCTTTGTAAACCCTAAAATTTAGGGTTCTGCCCTGACTGCAACTAGGCAAGTTTTTGCAAAAATTTTGCCATAACTTCCCCGCTTTTGCTTGCAAATCTCAATCTACCCATGCATTTGTATCATCATTAACCACTTGACCATTGCAAGGTATCAATCCACAAAGCATTTTGACCATTGCAAGGCATCAACCACAAAGCATTTTTGCATGCAAATCCATATGGCATCACCCCTTTGTCATGATGCAACTTGAGTCGATGTAGAGGTTTGTTGCTTTGCTTTGCTTTGCTTTGGCTCAAGTATGGCTTTGATGTCGATGAAGCGCGTTGATGCTTGCCGATCTCCCGGCCAAGCACTTCTCACCCCTTCACCAAGTTTTCCTCCAAGGTGAAGGTTGAGGCCATGTCTTCACCACCAATGTACCTAATCCTCCACCATACCGCTTTTCCAAGGCAATCACGGCATGGTAGATTCATGACATGCTCCCCTTGGCCTCTCCAACCCATGCCAAGGTACCCTCACACATTGCTAGATTCACTAGGAAATGAAAGTGAATGCAATGGTGAGTGTATGTGATTGGAATTCACAAATGGGATGAGGGTAAGATCACTTACATGTGTAAGCATGACTCATGCTTTTATCATTTTACAAATCATAATGGCATCATGACCATGCCCTTTCATAGCTCCATTACAATCCCATCATCAACAACATCCAACAACACATCCAACAACATCCAAGTGTCACAAAGCGGTGATCTCGGGTCGCGTTCTGGGCACGAGTTCCCGCTCGGGACTAGAAAATCCAGTACAAAAGTGAAAACAGAAAGCACTTGCTGAATGCTGCACCTCAAGACCTATAGCTCGTCTCGAAGAGGACGACGAGCCGGTCGTTTTGAGTACTAGAACTCTAAAAACGGAGTTCGTATGAGAGAGTTATGACCAAAAACGTGCAACCGGCAATGGAAAACGGTCACCAAAAAGCAGACTTCCAACCCAAAACATTTTATTCAATCCCCCAAATGTGCCCAAAGCTATGCTCACTTATGCCAATATGCAAGGCATAGCATTGAATGGCTATGTGTAGCATTCAAGCATTCATAATGCATAAAGAGCAGCATGAATGGCCATGATTAAAGTCCAATTTCTGAAAATGGGGGTTTTATGTGTAATAAAACCCTAATTCACTCCATAGCTTGAAAGAATGCTTCAAAATTGTAAGGAAGTGATGGAGCAACTCACCAATGTCACCCGGGAAGCCTTAATGCTTGAATTTGTTGAAGGAGATGAAGATTAGGGTCACTTTGGTGAAAAACGTGGGCAGCTTTGGTAGTGATTTTCAGCCACATTGGGAGCTTCATTGCTCATGGAAAATAGGTGAAATACTTCATAAAACATTGCTAGATACATGAGAGACTCAATGCCCTTTGCTCATGTTGAGATTCCATGGCTAGGGTTTGCAAGAAAGCTCCCAAACAAAAAACGTTTTTGATTAACAACTGCTAATCAAGATTAGAAATTTTCCCCAATTTGGTCCACTCATTCTAAAAAAAATAGGTCCATGTGCTCAGATTTGAACCACAAACTCTACCTTAGCCATATCCCCTTCCCCCATGAATCAAATGAAGCAGAAATCTCACGAAATGAGAAGAAGAAAAGAAAATTAAAAATCATGGATCAAAAGCCATGCTCTGATACCAATGAAAGAAAGTAACAGGGGTGGGTTAGTCCCTCACCAAGGGAGTGGCTCATGAAGGAGTCACCACTTAGCATCTCACGGGAGAAGCTCACCATTGATTCTTGGAATAGATAACATTATCATGAATGAGCCATAATCCCATTTACATTGGTATTTATACTCCACCCAAGAGTTCACACCTACTTACTAGTTGTCCATGGCCTTGGGCCCATAATGCTTTCTTACAAATAGGAATAACACTTTTAGAATAAAAAGAATTTCTTTATGCATCTATTTATGCATAAAAATAAAATTTTACAAGAATAATGCTTTTATAATAAAAATTTTCTTTATGCATCTTTCTATGCATAAAAATTAAATTTAATGAGAATAACACTTTTATAATAAAAAAATTTCCATAATGCATCTTTCTATGCAGAGAAATTAAATTTAATAAAAATAACACTTTTATAATAAAAAAATCTCCATTATGCATCTTTCTATGAATAGAAATTAAATTTAATGAAAATAACACTTTTATAATTAACAAAAATTCCATTATGCATCTTTCTATGTATAGAAATTAAATTTAATGAAAATAACACTTTTATAATTAAAAAAATCCATTATGCATCTTTCTATGCATAGAAATTAAATTTAATGAAATGTACACTTTTATAATAAAAAATTTCCATTATGCATCTTTCTATACATAAAAATTACATTTAATGACAATAACACTTTTATAATAAAAAATTTTCCATTATGCATCTTTCTATGCATAGAAATGAAATTTAATGAGAATAACACTTTTATAATGAAAAAACTTTCCATTATGCATCTTTCTATGCATAAAAATTAAATTTAATAATTAATGTCAATGATATCCATGCATATTCATAGGTGAATATGTACATGGAGTAATTAGAATATTTCTTTTAGATGCAAAAATGGTGGGAATTACTCTTTTGGAATAACATAAAAACAAACTTTCTTTCCCATAAAATTCTAGAAAATTTTGCCATAACTTCCTTTGTATGGCTCACCATTTCTCATTTTTATCATTCTTTAATTGACTTAAATTAACCCAAATTATATGTATAGGACTCTAATCTACACAATTTTTAAAATTCAAGAGAGTAAACAATAAGAAAAGTTTAATTAATCTTTTAGTTAATCTTTCTAGGATTAAGAAAGGCTAGAATGTAAAGAAGAGAAGGGGGTGGCCTTTTCCTCAAAGGCATAGCATTTGAATTTAATTCAATCAATAGTAAAACATGAAAATAAAGAAAACCATAGATTTAAAAATTAAACAAGTTAGAAAAATTAGCTTACATGGAGCTTGTAAGCTTTCCTTTGGCTTGAGGGATTGAGGGTTCTACTCTTGTTTGAAGCAAGAGTAGCCACCAATTCACTTTGGAGAGGATTAGGCCAAAAACAATTGAATTATCAAGAAATTCAATGTAGATGGCTCAGGGCAGGAGTAGAGTAACATTGCATAAATACCATTAAGCTTTTACAAGGAGGGAGGCTTCTATTTATAGGAAAACGTGAGCCTCAAACCAAGCAAACTGATTCTAGAATTTTCTAGATCAATTTGGTCAATTTTTGACCATTTTTGGGTCAGTTCAGCTTACTTTTTGGATCTAGTTTTGAAATAGGAGAGAGGAGAGATGAAATAGGAGAGAGGAGAGATGAAATGTCTCATTTAATTGATTTAAAATTGGGGGGTAATGATGAGAAAAAGGTGCCTACTTCATGAGGGGAGATCCCCACTCTGAGGTGTCAAAATTCAGTTTTTCTAATCTTTTCTTTGGACCTTAGTCCACTCTTCATCTTATGTGAGCATTTATTCATTTTTGGGGGCTTTTATTTTATTCTTCAATTTATATCCTCTGTCGGATCCCACTGCCCCCTCTGCGCACCGGATTCCCAGATGCTAGCAGTGGAAGTAGCTTTCTCTTGCGCAAGGTAGGGTTTCTCACTCGGGGCCTCGCCCTCGAATGTCCGGGCGCGAGACTAAGCTGGTGGTCATTCCGAAAACCAAAACCGGGAAAATTTTCCATGCTTTGAAAGCGGGGACGATTCCACCATTTGTATTTTCTTAACAAATTCTTTTAGTGCGAGGACAAGATACTGAACTGCCTTCATCTGATAAAACCAGATAGAAGGGAAACTATTACAGACTTAACTTTGAAGGAATCAATGCTTTTTTCCTAATTGAATCAGGCACAGCCGTTGATTTATTCTTTAGAGAAGTTTTCAGAATTCTAATTAACTACTCGAGTTCTAAGCATATTCATATTGATCAATTTTATTATTAAAACTCTACTAATTCCAGCCATCCGGCCCATGGGTTAGCACTAGAATTGGTAGAACCAGACAAGTACTCACCCACCCATAATTGAATGCCTTTCTTAACTTTTGCTTTAGAATACAGATACACACACACTCCTCTTTAAACTTTAATTTATAAAACAATCCATTCACAAATAGTTATTGGTTTACAGATGTCATAACTCAAAATTTCCATTCAATCCTTGTTTCTCACAAAATAGTATCACTCTGGACTCTCCAATGAGACCAGCAGGTCAACAACGAGATCCAGTAATAATAGATTACAATAATTTTCTCGTCATCATTCATATATACATCTTCCACGACATACGCATGGGTGTCCTAAGCACCGCGAGCTCATGCGTCCGCCTGGTCAGAACCCTCCAGGATCCTCCTTAGGTGTCCTGGCACTTCACTCAGGGACCGCTTCATCGGCCCTCACCCATCGTACTAGAAGCACACCATTTTACACCATACCCAGGCTGGTCAACAGGTTTTCGCCGTGTGAGCCGTCCTTTAAACACTCCCCGCGCCAGCTGTTACAACCAAACTTCCCTTAGAAAAGCACATATACCAAATGCTCCCTCTAGCATTCTAGCGTAAGACAGTCCTTTAAGAAAACAGGGTTTCTATGCAAGTTTTTACTTTTGAATTTCTTTTGAATACAATGGGTATTTGTTAAATCTGTATCCCAATACTTCTAGATTACAGGTCTGGATTCCCAAGCAAAATTCCTTGAATTCTGAATTCTTGATCCTCAGATCAAAATTAAAGGTCTCAACCTAGTTTCAGATTCGATGGGTGATTTGAGTGTAGATTACTGAACTGGTCACATCGTCATTTCTTGAAACTGGATGAAGGAGTTATGTCTTGGTCATAGTCTGATTTAGGGTTTGAGTCTGGAAAGGTTCTCCCCTGAACTATCTTTCTCGAAGTTAATATTTCAATTACTACTTTATTGAATTCAAAACTAAACACGAATTCCTATGAGGAATAAATTAGTCATTTATCTAAAATTCTGACTTGATAGTTTTTCTCAATTTTCTCATTACCATCCTAGAGAATATAAAACGGTATAATTTTCCTTCACTGAGTTTTTACTTATTCATTTTTTCAATATTAATGGGATTTAAACATAGGATTAAAGTGAACTCTTATTTTGATATAAAAAATTTTGTATGCATAAAATCCAACTTCTATGGAAATAACACTTTTATAAAAAAGAAAATCCTTTTATGCATAAAAATCAATACTGATGAAAGTAACACTTTTATAATAAAAAAATTCTTTTATGCATCTATTTATGCATAAAAATCAATATTGATGAAAGTAACACTTTTATAATAAAAACAAATTCTTTTATGCTTCATTTTATGCATAAAAATCAATATTAGTGAAAGTAACACTTTTATAATTAAAAAAAAATCTTTTATGCATCATTTTATGCATAAAAATCAATATTAGTCAAAGTAACACTTTTATAATTTAAAAAAATCTTTTATGCATCTATTTATGCATAAAAATCAATATTGATTAAAGTAACACTTTTATAATAAAAAAAATCTTTTTTGCATCTATTTATGCAAAAAAATCAATATTGATGAAAGTAACACTTTTATAATAAAAAAAATATTCTTTTATGTATTTATTTATGCATAAAAATCAATATTAATGAAAGTAACATTTTTATAATAAAAATTTTTCTTTTATGCATCATTTTATGCATAAATATCAATATTAGTGAAAGTAACACTTTTATAATAAAAAAAATCTTTTATGCATTGAATAATGCTTCAAAATCCATTTTGATGAAAGTAACACTTTTATTAAAAAATATCTTTTATGCATCATTTTATGCATAAAAGTCCATTTTGATGAAAGTAATACTTTTATAATAAAAATATTCTTTTATGCATCTATTTATGCATAAAATCCATTTTGATGAAAGTAACACTTTCATAATAAAAAAATATTCTTTTATGCATCTATTTATGCATAAAATCCATTTTGATGAAAGTAACACTTTTGTAATAAAAAATAAAATTAACCAATATGCATTTTTCTATGCATAGAACTTAAATCTAATGAAAATCACTCTTTTATAAAAAAAATAACCAATATGCATCTTTCTATGCATAGAATTTAAATCTAATGCAAATCACTTTTTTATAATAATAAAAATTACCAATATGCATCTTTCTATGCATAGAATTCAAATCTAATGGAAATAACACTGTTAGAATAAATATATTTCTACTATGCATTTTTCTATGCATAGAATGAAAATGACATTTTTAGAATTCACAAACGATAGGGATTATTCTTTTAGAATAATAAAAGATGAAACCTATTTCATTTTAGAAAATTTTACCATAACCTCCTTTGTATGGCTGACCGTTTTTTAAATTTTCCTACTTTAATTCACTTAAAAATTAACCCCAATTGGTTTAAAGCATTCTAGACTAATCAATTTTTACTTTTAAAAGAGACTAACATGAAAAGTTTAATTCCAACAATTATATTACTTAACTAGGATAGAGAAGGGCTGATTTTAAGAATGAGAGAGGGGGAAAGCCTTTCCAACAAGGCATAGCATCCATTTATCATTTCAAACAAAACAAAAATTAGAAAACTATTAAAAGAATAAAGAAACATATAAGATTTCTAAACAGTTGGTCATTTGAAAGTACACCTAAATCGCCAAAACTACACCTCATTTTTTATTCTACCAAAAAAACTCCAAAAATGCTAGATTTTTTTCCAAAAAGGTAAAATTTTAGAATGAACCTCTTAAAAAATTACAAAAAAAACTAAAATTTCATTCTTAAATACTCAAAATTAACTTTTTGAACTTCAAAAAGTCATGCAAATTTGGACGTATAAAACCATCATTTTTATTGAAAATAAAATACATTATCAAAAAGTGACATCTAAAGATCTAGCATTCCTTGTTCAAAAAGATCCTTCACGTCCTCCCATAAAATTTGTATGGTTTGTTGTCAAAGGTAACTAGATTTCTTTCGAGTGAAGCCATAAATAAGAATTTTCACATCATCTTGATTGATATTATGTGTGTCATGGTGACTGTCTTTCCCTTTGGGCTTGCCTTAATTATCTCTAGGTATACTTTCTTGTTACTGCATCATCTCCACTTGTTTTGAACTAGTGAACATCAATTGACTATACCCTTTGATTCTCTTCTTGAATTTTGATGATCTTTGTGAATCAAAAGGGATATCCACTCTCATCATTTTTTGCTAAGACAATAATTATAATCCCCATTGTGAGCTGATTAACATTTTCGTTCCATATTTTGTTCTCTTATTGGAGTCATTTGCTTGTTTTTCTTACACCAATATAAGCTTCTTGAGTCTCTCCATTCAGAAGTCTCTCTAGCTCTTTAATTAATTCTAGAGATTATTCTCTCTTCTTCGATAGCTCACTGATGCACATGCCAAAGAAATGCTGCTAATATTTTTATTTCAAATTGCTCTGACACATTTTTCAAGTTCCAAAATCCACTCAAAATTTTACACTTTCATGACAAAATTTTACACTTTCATGACAAAATAAATTTCACCTTAAAAAATCTTAAAAATTTGTTGTAAAACCATCATTTGTTACTACCAATCAATGAAGACTTCAATTTACATCAAAATTTCATAAATAAAAATGATTGTTTTTTTAACTTAAAAACAAATATTTTCACATATTTAAAACAAATTCTTAAGATAACTTCTCTAAATTTGAATTGAATACTAAAAAAAATATTATAACAAAAAAATCTCTTAAAATAATGCGGGGGGGACTAAATGTCATTAATTATACTTTTCACCATGTCCTTTTTATGATTCTTGATTGCTTTTGAGATGAATTTATAGTAATGAAGACATTTCAATCACACAAATAACCATGCTTTCCAAAAACTAAATGTGGTTTTTGTAATTTTCTCAAAGAGGACAAGATCCTGATCACAATTCTATTTTCAAATAAGAAATTTGACTTTGTTAAGTGCTTGCTTTTCACAATTTGAAGATTTGTATGTTTTTTGGTTATTTAAAGCATGAAGGAAAGCAACAATGCTTAATTTGATCAAATTAAGCATGGTTGCTTTCTTACATGCTTTAAATAACAAAAAAATGCAAATCTTTAATTGTGAAAAACAAGCACTTAAGCAGTGAGATTTCTTTTATGATCTCATCCTCTTTGAGAAAAGCATAAAAAACACATTTTCTTTTTGAAAAGTGCGATTCCTTTTGTGATGAAGATGTCTTTTATAATATAAGTTCATCACGTGTCTCATCAAACGCAATCATTAAATGATCATAGTCCCTGCACCCCTTTTCCCCCTCCCAAATATGTTACTAACCATCTCTTTCCTCCCAAAAGTGCCACATGTGTCACCAACCACCCATCTCCTCCTCTAAATTAAGAAGGTCTAGGGAAGAGTTGTATTCCAGAATACAGCCCCTCCCCCCTCGCCCAATCCCCGGCCTTGCATCCCCCCCTTTTTCCCTCCAAAATGTGCCATTAACCACCCATTTCCTTCTAAATGTGCCACCAACCACCCATCTCCTCCCAAACGTGCCACCAACCACCCATCTCCTCCTTGCTCCTCCTATAAATTTTAGGAGGTGCAGGGCAGAGTTGTATTCCAGAATAGAGCCCTCCCTTAGAGCTCGAAAAAATGCAAGATATGGAGTCACTATCTCATTTTGAGTTTCGGAAGCCGCCTCCTTCCTGTATTCTAGAATACATCCCTCCCCTAGAGCTCGTATTTCAGAATACAGGAAGGAGGCGGCTTCCGAAACTCAAAATGAGATAGTGACTCCAAATCTTGCATTTTGTAAGCTTTTTTAAGATGAAAATTATTATTTGTCATGAAAGTGACCAATTTTGAGTGGAGTTTGGAACTTAAAAAAGTGTCTGAGCAATTTGAAACAAAAAATGTCACTAAAACTATCTAAAATAAGGTTACTAATTTTTTCCCACATAAATTATTAGTTTTTTTCACATTTTTAGGTGATTTGAGGTGTTTTTTTTGGAGGGACCAAAACTACACCTCACGCCCTGTTGTATTTTGAAACGACCAGCTGTTTCTAACTTACATGAATTCTAAGAGCTTTCCTTTGACTTGATGGTTTGAAGGATCAGAGTGGCCACCAAATCTTTAGAAGAGGGAATGGTCAAAAACTAATGAATTATTAGGAAATTCATAGTTCTTGGCTCTTGGGAGGAGTAGAGTAACAATGCATACAACACTTAAGCTTCAACAAAGAGGGAGGCTTCTATTTATAGGAAAAAGTGAGCTCCTAACCAAGCAAACTGATTCTAGAAATTTCCAAATCAGTTTGGTCAATTTTTGACCATTTTTAGGTTAGTTTAGCTTACTTTTTGGAACTAGACTTGAATTAGGAGGAATGAAATATCGCAGTTTTTGTTAATTTAAAACTCCACCACACATGTGAAATAGGCGTCTCCTTTATGAGGGGGGAATTCCCATTCTGAGGTGTCAAAAATCCATTTTTTTAAGTATTTCCTTTGGTCCTTAGTCCAGTCTTCATCTTATCTGACTATTTACTCAATTTTGGGGGATTTTCTTTATTTCTTCTATTTATCTTCTCCACACATTTGGATGAATCTGATTGGCCCCTCAAAACCTTAATTTAAAATTTTTAAAAAATCTAGATCCCTAGGATAAGGCCTCTTGAACAGATTATACCTGATTTCTAATGCACCTTCTGAAAATCTTTTTGAACTTTTGTTTCGAGGGAAATTATTTTAATAAGAAGAGATATTTTTCCATCCAAAAATATTCAAAATCTGAATAACCTCTCTCTAGAACATTTTCTCTCTCAGGCCAAAACAGGTAGAAACAAGATCTTTTATATTTCTGAAGAGGGATTTGATTACAGGGGAAGATGCTGGACATCTTGAGAGGCTGGGGAGGAATCTTACATTCTCTTCCACTTTAAAAATGCGAGATGTCCTCATCTCGCAAACTGGGGATAATCCCGCAACAGTTTGGCTTCTTTCTCCCAGGTGGCATCTTCAAAAGGATAGAACTTCCATTTGACCAATAATTCTCTCAGAATTCTGTTCCTGTTGAGAACCTTTTCTCGAACATCAAGGATTTCTTTAGGTTGTGGTTCCATTTGCCCTTGGGTTAAAGAAGTTATGATTTCATCATCAAGAACATGATTCGGGCTTGGTATATACTTTTTAAGAAGGCTGACATGAAATACATTATGCACTTTGAGATGAGGAGGCAGAAGATGCTTGGAGGCTAAGTCACCTACTTTCTTTGTAATCAGATATGGCCCACAATATCTAGGGGATAACTTCTTGTACTTCCCAAGAGATAGAGAACTTCTTTTTGGGGCATACTCGAATGAAGACCATATCTGCTTCTTCGAATTATCTGTCTGTCCTCTTCTTATCTACATACTGCTTCTGTCTATCCTGGGTAGCTTTTATATCTTTGTAAATTGACTGCATCTACTACTCCATGTTGTCAAGCATCTCTCTGGACATCTCGACCCTAATCAATGGGTCGGACCAAGTTAATGGAGTTAAGGAATCTTGTCCATACAGAGCTTTGAAAGGGCTCATCCCAATACTTTGGTGATAAGAATCATTGAGGGCATACTCGACTAGGTGCAGATAGCTTAGCCACTTCTTGGGTTCCGTGCCACAGCATGACTGAAGTATATCTTCGATTACTTGGTTTACCCTTTTTGTTTGACCATCGGTCTCAGGGTGGTAAGCTATGCTGAGATCCAAGAAAGTTCCTACTGCTTCAAAAAATGCAGTCTAGAATCTTGACATGAATTCGGGATCTTGATTACTTACTATTCTTCTGGGTAGGCCATGCAATCTGAAGATTTACTTGAGGAACACTCTGGCCACAAGATTTGCTTGAGGAACACTCTGGCCACATCCATTGCAGTGTAGGTTTCTTTTACTGGAATCAGATGGGCAACTTTGGTTAGTCTATCAACTACCATGAAGATGGAGTTGTAACCTGATTGCACTGAAGGTAATCTAGTAATAAAATCTATACTGATGCATTCCCACTTCATCTGGGGGATGTCTAATGGATGTAGCTTCCTCAGCATTTTTACTCTCTCGGCCTTGACTTTCTGACAGGTCAGACATTGACATACATGATTAAGCACATCCCTTTTTAGACCAAGCCAAAAGAAGCTTTTCTTCATAGACATATAGGTTTTGATGAAACCTGGATGTCTTGCAATAAGGCTGTCATGGGCTTTTTTAGAATTTGACCCTTGGCTCCCTCATCATTGGGAATGCATAGCCTACTTCCTGCATAAGTAGTGTAGCAATAGGGCCAAAGAATCTATCCTCCATGATCTTCTCCCTTGCTTCAATAATCAAAGGATTTGACACTACAATAATTGCAACAAGGAGGCTTTTCTGCTAAGGGCATCTGCTACCACATTTTCTTTGCGTGGGCGATACTTGATTTCAAAATCAAATTCCTGCAGGGTCTGCATCCACCGTCTTTGGTGCATGTTGAGATCCTTCCGAGTGAAGATCCACTTTAAGCTCTGATGATCTGTCATCAAAGTGAATCTTTGACCCAGTAGGTAATGTCTCCACAACTTCAGGGCATATACTACTGAAAGTAGTTCTAGGTCATGGTGGACAGCATAATTCCTCTCAGGCGTTCTGAGTTTTTGGGATTCATAGGCCACTACATGACCTTCCTGCATATACTACTGAAAGTAGTTCTAGGTCATGGTGGACAGCATAATTCCTCTCAGGCGTTCTGAGTTTTTGGGATTCATAGGCCACTACATGACCTTCCTGCATATGTGCACCTCCTAGGGCAAAACCACTGACATCACTACCTCAAAGGGTAGAGAGAAATCTGGTAGCTTTAGAACGGGATTGGTTACCAAGGTAGTCTTCAGCTTATCAAAAGCACTCTAGCACCTAGCACACCATTGAAACGGGATATTCTTCTTGAGAAGATTAGTCAGGGGGAAGCTATGAGAGCATACTTTGGTATAAAAATTCTATACCAACCAGTCAATCCCAAGAATCCTCTGACTTCTTTCACTGTCTTTGGTTCAGGCCAATCTATGACTACTTGGACTTTAGCAGAATCTAGAGAAATTCCATCTTTGGATACCAAAAAGCCCAAGTATTCAACATGGTCGGCAGAGAAAGTGCATTTGCTCTTTTTTGCGCAAAGAGTTGGTGCTTCCTTAGAATCTCAAGAACTTTACGGACGTGAGCTTCATGGTCAGCTGCATTCTTGAGTAAATTAGAATATCATCAAAGAAAACAAGAACAAAATCATCCAAGTATTCTCTGAGAATGTCTTGCATTAAGCGATTGAATGTAGCTAGGGCATTTGTCAATCCAAATGGCATGACAGTGAATTCATAATGCCCACATAGAGTATTGATGGCTGTCTTCGGGATATCTTGCTCATTAATCCTGATATGGTAATACCCTGATTTGAGATCTATCTTTGTGAAGATCTGGGCTCCACGTAGCCTGTCTAGAAGCTCATCAATTCTGGGGATAGGATACTTATTCTTAACTCTCAACTAATTGAGACCTCTATAGTCCACAGAGAGTCTTAGCATTCCATCTTTCTTTTTCTGAAAGAGAACTGGCGCACCCCAAGGTGAAACACTGGGTCTTACAAACCCTTGTTCTAACAGCTGTCTAAGCTGTTCCTTGAGTTTGATGGCTTCAAGAGAATTGGCATTTTGTACGTGTGCAGGGCTACTAGCTAAACTCCGAGGATGAGTTCTATCACATGATCTACTTCCTGAATTGGGGACATCTGTGTTAGCTCTGCTGGGAATAAATCATCATAATCACTTAACCATTCAGGTTCTTTAGCCTTTAACTTTGAGTCTACCGAATTCATTTTGACAAGATAAATGCACTGCTTCTTTCTACTTCCTTTTAGTAACTTAGAAGCCTTTATTAACTGTAGACTTGGGGATCCTGAAATTTTGGTTCCTTGAACCTTGTTTTCGTGAAGGTCATGGAAGGAAATGGTTCCATTATGATAGTGAATGTCAACTTGATTTTTGTGGAGCCAATCCATTCTAAGGATCCCGTAAAAAACTCCCAAATATAAAACTCTGAACTGACACTCAGTTAAATTCCCATCTAGATTGAATTGAATACGATCTGTCTCAAGGTGAGTGAAAAGAATCTTCCCACTTGCCAATTCAACTTGCATAGGTTTTCCTAATTTTTGATCTAAGACTAGATTACGCAAGCCCAGGGGAAATTAAAGAATGAGTATTGCGTGAATCAATCAAAAGCTTAAAAGGCTTACCCTGATACTCAGCTGGAGTATGAATGACGGAGAATTGGTGATTTAGCCCTTGGTTTTCAATTGCAGCATAAATCTATCCTCTTTCCTCTTCCACTACTTCTACAATTATGACTGCTCTGGCTGTTGCAGTCTGAGGTGAAACGGCTGAGCTGGAGTTCTCTTGGGATTGCTCTAATTTGGACAAGATGGTGATTTGATTGACTCGAAAGGGGCTGGTCTCTGCACTCTCGGTCCTTGACTTCCCTGTCCCCTTGACATGGAAGGAGTCGGACAGTCTTTCAGTTGGTGACCAAAACCCTGGCATCCAAAACACTGATTCTCACTTCTGAGCTCATCCCTTTGGATCCTTGAAAGAGGTGGGGCTCCTGAGAAGTGTTGTGTGTGGAAAGGGTCTTCCTTCAATTCTGAATCTTCCCACATCCTGATTCTAAATTGGGCCTTGCTGCCTCTTTGGGGGAGGAAAATTTGAAGTACTTCTTGGGGTTTTGAATCTTTTAAAGTTAGAGGGTGCAAAACCTTAACAAAACAAAGGCTTTAGCAAAGTCCTTTGCCATTCTTACTGCTTCGGCCATTGAGACAGGTTTGGCATTTTTCACTAAGGTGTCTAGTGACTCGTTCATTCCTCAAATGAACCTGGCCATCAGCTACTCTTCATCCGATTGCGGGGAATATTTGAGTAGAAGGGCAAAAGCTTGATGGTACTCTTCAATTGTCCAGCTATCCTGCTTTAGTTCCAAGAACTCATTCATTTTGGTTTCAAGGAAGCCTAGAGTACAAAACCTCTTTCTGAGGTAAACTTTAAGATTGATCCAGGTTTGGTTATTTAGGTCGAGACGGTTAGTCTCGCAGTGATTCCTCCAAGTGACCCTGGCCGTTTCCATAATCTTTAACCTGGCGAGAGCCATCTTGCTTCTCTCATTGTAGCCAGTTACATCAAAGTATTCCTCCATTGCCTCAATCCACTTTTCCACTACACCTAACTGCTCCCCTTCACCCTTGAAGGGACCAGGTTGGGATCGGTGTAGGGCTTTTCAAACATCTGGATCTAACTCTTCGTCATCTCTTAGGGGATCTAGTTGCCTTGCACGGGCCGCGCGCCTCAGGATTCTAACAAAATGAGATTTTTGTCAACTTAACTTTGACAACAGATTTATGATTATTTAATTTTTATAATTTATTCTTTAAACAGATAATTATTTCATCATACTTCATGAAACAAGATTAACCATATTCACAATCATGAAAATAATTTAGGATTTTTCTGCAAAACATCATTTATTATCAAAAGTTTTCGATATATACATAGAGCATCACGGCTCCCAAAATCATTGCCTCAATTGTATACACATAAAGCCATGGTACACACGATTCATTACAGAAAGAGGAGCTGTGATTCCATTTCTAGGGATAAAGTGGCTAAGAAGCCTAAAAACTTGGCATGAAGTGAAGTTCCTGGGTGAATGATCAAAGAGTTGTACATGCTCAACAAGTCCTAGCCTTAATAGAATCATGGCTAAGGAAATATTTTGCGTGAGCCTCTGACGCTGAATGATTGGTACTGACATTAATACATGGTCCTCCAAAGAACCACATATACCAACGTCACTCAAGAGGATCAAGAAAGTAAAGACTCTCAAAATGACACGCGAGTCTCACTCTGCTCACTCGAGTCATAGCAGAGTTGATGAGGTGCTCAAATGCAAAGGCTATCATATCCTAACTCAGGGAGAGTTCAAGAATGCCAGATAGATTCGGGGTATCCATCTATAAATTCCAATTCAACTTATGAGTTTTCAATTTTTGAAGTTCCTTCAACATAATATTAACAAGAGAAAACATTATTTCCCAGATTTACTTTAAAAATTTAAGCAATTTCTGTTGCTATTACGTAAATTTACAACAGTGCTCTCATACCAGCTATGGGATCCCACTGCCCCCTCTGCGCACCGGATTCTTGGATGGTAGCAGACAGCAGAAGTAGCTTCCTCTTGCACGGGGCAGGGTTTCTCACTTGGGTCCTTGCCCTCGAATGTCTGGGCATGAGACTAAGCTAGTGGTCATTCCGAAAACCGAAACTGGGAAAATTTTCCATGCCCAGAAAGCAGGGATGATTCCACCATTTTTATTTTCTTAACAAATTCTTTTAACGAGGCCAAGATACTGAACTACCTTCATCTAATAAAACCAGATAGAAGAGAAACTATTACAGACTTAACTTTGAAGGAAGAATCAACACTTTTTTCCTAATTGAATCAGGCGCACAGCCGTTGATTTATTCTTTAGAGAAGTCTTCAGGATTCTAATTAACTACTCGAGTTCTAAGCATATTCCTATTGATCAATATTATTATTAAAACTCTACTGATTCCAGCCTAACCCCATCTGGCCCATGGGTTATCAAGCACTGGAATTGGTAGAACCAGACAAGTACTCACCCACCCATAATTGAATGCCTTTCTTAACTTTTACTTTAGAATACAGATACACACACACTCCTCTTTAAACTTTAATTTATAAAACAATCCATTGACAAATAATTATTGGTTACAGATGTCATAACTCAAAATTTCCATTCAATCCTTGTTTCTCACAAAACAGTATCACTCTGGACTCTCCGTTGAGACTAGCAGGTCAACAATGAGATCCAGTAAAACAGATTACAATAATTTTCTCGTCATCATTCATATATACATCTTCCACGACATACGCATGGGTGTCCTAAGCACCGCGAGCCCGTGCATCGCCTGGTCAGCACCCTCCAGGATCCTCCTTAGGTGTCTTGGCACTTCACTCAGGGATTGCTTCGTCGGCCCTCGCCCATCGTACCGGAAGCACACCATTTTACACCATACCCAGGCTGGGCAGGTTTTTGCCGCATGAGCCGTCCTTTGAACACTTCCTTTGAACACGGCTCATGCGGCAAAAACCTGCCCAGGTTTTTTCTCATTACCATCCTAGAGAATATGAAACAAACTATAATTTTCCTTCACTGAGTATTTACTTACTCATTTTTCCAATATTCATAGGATTTGAACATAGGATTAAAGTGAACTCTTATTTTGATATAAAAAATTCTGTATGCATCTATTTATGCATAAAATCCAACTTCTATGGAAATAACACTTTTATAAAAAAGAAAATCCTTTTATGCATCTATTTATGCATAAAAATCAATATTAATGAAAGTAACACTTTTATAATAATAATAAAAATTCTTTTATGTATCTATTTATGCATAAAAATCAATATTGATGAAAGTAACACTTTTATAATTAAAAAACATCTTTTATGCATCATTTTATGCATAAAAATTAATATTAGTGAAAGTAACACTTTTAAAATAAAAAAATTCTTTTATGCATCATTTTATGCATAAAAATCAATATTAGTGAAAGTCACACTTTTACAATGGAAAAATTTATTTTATGCATCTATTTATGCATAAACATCAATATTGATGAAAGTAATACTTTTATAATTTAAAAAAAAACTTTTATGCATCTATTTATGGCATAAAAATCAATATTGATGAAAGTAATACTTTTATAATAATAAAAATTCTTTTATGCATCATTTTATGCATAAAAATCAATATTAGTGAAAGTAACACTTCTATAATTTAAAAAAATATTTTATGCATCTATTTATGCATAAAAATCCATTTTGATGAAAGTAACACTTTTATAATATAAAATTCTTTTATGCATCATTTTATGCGTAAAAATCCATTTTGATGAAAGTAACACTTTTATTAAAAAAATATTCTTTTATGCATCTATTTATGCATAAAAATCTATTTTGATAAAAGAAACACTTTATAATAAAAAAATATTCTTTATGCATCTATTTATGCATAAAATTCATTTTAATGAAAGTAACACTTTCATAATAATAAAAAATATTCTTTTATGCATCTATTTATGCATAAAATCCATTTTGATGAAAGTAACACTTTTGTAATTAAAGAAAATTAACCAATATGCATCTTTCTATGCATAGAACTTAAATCTAATGAAAAACACTCTTTCAAAAAAAAAACCAATATGCATCTTTCTATGCATAGAATTTATATGTAATGAAAATCACTCTTTTATAATACAAAAAATTACCAATATGCATCTTTCTATGCATAGAATTTTAGTCTAATGGAAATAACACTTTTAGAATAAATATATTTCTACTATGCATTTTTCTATGCATATAATGAAAATGACACTTTTAGAATACACAAACTATAGGGATTATTCTTTTAGAACAATAAAACATGAACTTATTTCACAAAATTTTAGAAAATTTTGCCATAGCCTCCTTTGTATGGCTGACCGTTTTTTAAATTTTTCTACTTTAATTTACTTAAAAATTAATCCCAATTGGTTTAAAGCATTCTAGACTAATCAATTTTTACTTTTAAAAGAGAACAATATGAAAAGTTTAATTCCAACAATTAGATTACTTAACTAGGATAGAGAAGGGCTGATTTTAAGAATGAGAGAGGGGGAAAGCCTTTCCAACAAGGCACAGCATCCATTTATCATTTCAAACAAAACAAAAATTAGAAAACCATTAAAAGAATAAAGAAACATATAAGATTTCTAACTTACATGAGTTCTGAGAGTTTTCCTTTAACTTGATGGTTTGAGGGATCTACTCTTGTTTACAACAAGAGGGAATGGTCAAAAACTAATGAATTATTAAGAAATTCACAGTTCTTGGCTCTTGAGAGGAGTAGAGTAACAGTGCATAAAACACTATTAATCTTCAACAAAGGGGGAGGCTTCTATTTATAGGAAAAAGTGAGCTCCTAACCAAGCAAACTGATTCTAGAATGTTCGAGATCAGTTTGGTCAATTTTGACCATTTTAAGGTCAGTTTAGCTTACTTTTTGGAACTAGGCTTGAATTAGGAGAGAGGAGAGATAAAATATCTCAATTTTTGATAATTCAAAACTCCACCACACATGTGAAATAGGTGCCTCCTTCATGAGGGGGGAATTCCCATTGTGAGGTGTCAAAAATCCATTTTTTTAGTATTTCCTTTGGTCCTTAGTTCACTCTTCATCTTATGTGAGTATTTACTCATTTTTGGGGGGATTTTCTTTATTTCTTCTATTTATCTTCTCCACACATTTGGGTGAATCTGATTGGCCCCTCAAAACCTTAATTTAAAATTTTTAGAAAATCTAGACCCCTAGGATAAGGCCTCCTCTTGAACAGATTATACTTGATTTCTAATGCACCTTCTGAAAATCTTTTTGAACTTTTGTTTCGGAAAAATTTATTTTAATAAGAAGAGATATTTTTCCATCCAAAAATATTTAAAATCTGAATAATCTCTCTCTAGAACATTTTCTCTCTCTAGGCCAAAGCAGGTAGAAACAAGATCTTTTATATTTCTGAAGAGGGATTTAATTATAGGGAAAGATGTTGGACATCTTGAGAGGCTGGGAGGAATCTTACATCCTCCCTACATTTGGATTAATCTTATTGGTCCATAAGAACCTTAATCCAAAATTTTCAGAAAATCTGGACCCTTAGGCTAAGGTCTTTTGTGCAGATTATAATTGATTTCTAATGCACCTTAGGAATTTCTTTTTAAACTTCAGTTTTGGGAGAATTTATTTTAATAATAAAGGATATTTTTGCATCCAAAGATATCTAAAATTGAATTACTTCTCTCTAGAATATTGTCTCTCTCTAGGCCAAAACAGGTAGAAACAAGATCTTTTATTAGTCTAAAAAGGGGATTGATTACAGAGGAAGAAATTGGACATCTTGAGGGGCTGGGGAGGAATCTTACACTTTGTGTGGGGGATAACTTTGAAGTGAATGATGTTGATGTTGGCAATAAGGAGGGTGGAGACTTCTATATTATTAATGTAGTGTGACAAAGGAGCAAGAACAAAGAAGGATGGGTGAGGAACATTGTGTTGTAGGCTCAAATGTTGTGATGAAGATTTTTTCTATTTAAGATCTTTTAAAGAATCCAAAAGCAGTCGTAATGAACTCAAAGAAATCTACAAGCAGTCATCTAGCACTATTTAAGCATGCAAAAGCATTTCTATAATAAATTGACTGATAGTATTGTCAAAAGTAGTCAAAAGTAACTAGTTTACCATTGTGAAAATGTGATGCATTCATGGGAGGAAAGCATGTTAAATTTGAAGAAAGGGTTAAGGTTAAAGGGCAACTATATTATAGACTACCTCATACACTTTAGGTGACAAACTGAGAAAATTTTTCATTTTAGAAATAGGTTCTATAGATCATTTAATTTCTTTCACAAGATGGGACTACAAGAAAACCAGAGTGTGAGTATCAAGTAACACATATTTTTCCTCCTCTACTATAAACCTTCAAACTCAATACATGCAAACCCTCCATCTTCTTCATAAATATGAGTATTCGTGTACACAAATATTTGCTATATGATATACCAAATAATTTCTTTCAAAATGTTTGCAAGTTGGTAATAGGAGCTATTAAAAACATGACAAGACAAAAAAATTATTACCTTTGAATTGCTTACAATATTGTGAGTTACAAGCCCCATACTAAAATGTGTTGAAAGTACAAGACTAGATAACCAAGAAGCTATAGGACAATATTGGAATCAAGGGCTACAATGCTAGCTCATGTCTCCACCCTTTGCCCTACCACATAAACTTTTTCCCGTGCCCCTATCGGCCTACCCCTACCCTACTACCGTGAAATGTTAGTCCATGTTCATTGGTGGCTACTTGTAGAATGTGTATGGTTTCATTATCCAACACCCTAGCATGACGAGCACCTAGGCACATGTATGTAAGCCGATACACACAGCAACTAGTTCCATAGCCACCTACCAAGGTAACCAAAAATCTATCCAAATCTAGCTCTAGCATATCTTCAAGTGTGCAAGCTCAAATATAAGAGTGTGTGAACAAGGTTTAAATCCTTATGTTGAAAGAATGCAATCTCAAGTAATATTTGAGAAGAGAGAATATGGGAATAAAGATCATGGGAACAAACTCTAAAAGTTTAGAGTTAAGATTTATTTGCATAAATGTTGAAGTGTGCAAGATCAAATATAAGAGCATGTGAACAAGGTTTAAAACCTTATATTTGAGCATGTGAACAAGCTCAAATATAAGAGCGCATGAATAAGGTTTAGAAAATTAGGTTAAAAGAATACAATCTCATGTAATATTTGAGAAGAAAGAACATGGGAACAAACTCTAAAAGTTTAGAGTTAAGATTTAATGGCATTTAATTATAAATACTTTACTTTGAAAAGCATACCTTAGGATTTTTTGAGGAAAGTTATTTGCTTTTGTAATCTTATATATAAGGGATTGAGGAGGCCAAACATAATAGAAAAAGTTCAAGTTTTTAGACTTCAAAATTCTCTTCAAGTTTTTATTATCCTTAGTATCAAATCTAGTTGATTCGAGGGAATCGAAAGAGGGAGTGACATTGTTTTATTTGCGTGTTTGTCCAGGCCAATAACGTGGTCAATCTAAGGTTTGTAAGCCCTAGCCTTTAATGGAAACTCCAAGTGTTCATTAGAATTTCATAGCAGCACAAGGTGTGGCTATGCTAGTGGTTTAGAAACAACCAAGTAAAGTCATAAGGCATTGGCAAAGTTTTGTGTAAGGTAGTAGCATAGAGGGAACATCCAACTAGTTTAGGCAACAGATTGAGCAGTTGGCAAGTCATAGGGGAACACATGATGGCCACATAGCAAATTCTGGTGAGAGAACCGCATCAAGAAAAGCGGGCGAAACAAATCGCATTGGCATCGGTGAAAAAGATCGTAATTCCCACAGCTCAAGAAAATGCTATCTAAATGGTGGTGCTTTAGGTGCCACGAGAAAGTAGCAATTTATAGTAGCAACAATAAGCAAATGCTATCCAAATTGTGGTGGTGTAGGTGCTAACAAAGGGTACAACAAAGTTGGTTTTATTTTTTAAGCTTTTAAATAAAATCTTTACAGCTTTTATGGCCCATGTGAGCGGTTGACATTACTCTGAAACCGCGGCAACATTCTCAAGCCATATTTTTTGTACTGCACAATGCACCCCATGTAAATTATTATGGAAAATCTTTGAGCTTATGACTTATATAATGCTAGAAGATAGTAAAAATTGAGCTTACAACTTGTATAATGTTGTGGGTAGTGTATACATAGACTATGAAATTAGTCTAGACTATGAAATTAGTCTAGACTAGCTTATGACTTGTGTAACGTGGGTAATGCATACATAGACTATGAAATTAGTCTATGCATGCTTGAGGATTATGTGGGTGATCGATGGTTGGGTAATGCATACATAGACTATGAAATTAGTCTATGCATGCTTGAGGATTATGTGGGTGATCGATGGTGTGTTCATGCAAGTTCTCTTCTCCCTCTCCCCTTATCTCTCTTTCGCCCTCATGCTTTCACTCATCATTGAGGCATTGAAATAGAGGTTAAGATTTCTATTGCTCTCTTTGTCTTTTCTCTTCACCCATTTGCAAAACTCCTTTATAGTGACAACAAGGGAGGAAACCTTGAGGACCCTAGGGGTTTCTCTCCTAAGAGTGGCTAGAGGTTCAAGCCGGTAAGTCCCTTGCATCATTCCTCTTCTTCTCTCTATCTTCTAAGGCTCAAGTGTTCTCAAATCAGTGAACATCTTTGGTGCCACTAGCTATGAGGAGGAACCTTAGCTTAGGAATCCCTTGCTATATTATACATTTGGATTATTGACATGGAGTGAAAATCCACCAATTAGTAGTACTTTTTGCTAGCTATTTTTTGGTTTAATTAGTTATCTTGAATGCAATAGATAGAGAATGGAGACAATTTAAAATTCTAAGATAGGTACAATGTGATGGTGTTGTCCACCCATGCGCTCTCACAAGTAGAGCTTAGATGGCAATCTAGATAGACTCTAGATTAGAGAAATACTCTCCCCCTCCATCTAACCTTAAGCACTTAACCTGCAAACCTTAAGCACTTAACCTGCAAACCTATTTGCTTTTCAACCAACATTCTGAAATTATGAAAGTGAGTAAACACTTCAATTTTCTCTTTCATGAAATAGACCCACATCTTTCTTGTATGGTCATCAATGAAAGATACATAGTAATGCTATCCTCCTATTGATGTTGCCTTTGTTGCCTCTCATACATCTAAGTGCACCACATCAAGTTCTCTCTTACTCACGTTCCTGTCATGTGGAAAATAAATTCTTTGTTTGCTTTCCAAACTAACATGCTTCACCTACTTTATGCATTCCATCCATCTTAAACTTTTTCAAACCTATAATAATTTCTAAATTCTACATAGACTTCAATTGTTCTTCATTCACATGACCATTACGTTTGTGCCAGATATCTATATTGGTCACAACACTTGTACCTTACCCAAACATAGAAGCTTTCACCTTAGGCATGCTTACATCCAAAGTAAACATTCTGCCCACTCTTTTTCTCTTTGCAACCAAACAAAATTCATTTTTGAAGTCCTCAACATAGCAAGCCTCAGGGTTAAAGCATATCTACAAACCCTTCTCAATCATCTACCCAACAAAAACCAAATTCTTTGTTATGTTAGGCACATGAAGTACATCAGCCAAGTACCTCATCTTGCCATCCTACATCACCAATGGTACATTCTTGATGGGATAAATAAGATGAGCCATGCCATACCCCATCTCTACATAACTTGGTTTTTCCAAAATTTTTATATCGCTAAACCACTCACCATGACAAGTCATGTCGTTAGAGGCTCTCAAATCCACATACCATATATCATCACCATTTGTTGTGGATACATCTACATAATAACCAACTAATCACATCTATCGTTAGCCTTCTTGCTTGAAGATGCATAATTATTTTCTTGCAACCTACCACATCTTATGTCACTATGCCTCTTGTGACATTTTGTTGAAAAGCGACTTGGTTTGCCCCGTTACAAAAGAAATCCTTTGAACCTGATCCCGATTAATATCTTTGCCAATTTCCTCGACCTCTCTGGATCCCCCCGCCTTGAGACTAGCCTCTTCCACCTGTGTGTGTTTGTTGCTACTGTGAATCATTGGACTATTGTCTATAATTATAATCTCCAAAATGGCCACCACCTTGGCCTCAATCATCAGCTCTATCTCTACCTCTACTTGAATTTGAGTAGCCGACCTATTTTGAAGTTTTCTCTACCTCAGTTTGTTGCCCTCTACTCCAGGTCTTTTAGTGCTTACTTCTCTATTCAAGCTCGATGGCTATCTCTTAGCAGAGTGTAGAGCTTCCCTTTTAGAGGTTCAAGCTATATTGTAGGATTCATTGAGCTAAGCCTATGAGCCCTCTAAATAATGTTGGAGAAGAAGTATCTTTCTCCCCCCACCGCCACTTCCTTGTTAAGATGATTATCCATGGTTTGATTCAAAATGATTTAGCCTTTGCAAAGCAAACACTCCTTTATGTGCTCGCCATGTGAGCTGGCCCTAAGCTTCTCTGATAAGAGGATCCTATTTGGTTGAATACACTATCTCGTCAGGGGAGGTGTTGTGACCAAATAACAAGACTCCTCCACCTTAAGTGCATGAAATGATTTTAACTAGACAAAATATGGAATTACACACACTTGGAATTATCAAGTCTGCAACTACAAGATTTTTGTATAACAGTGGTCTTGCTAATCAGAGATCATAAACATGATCACGATAGAAATTAGGTCAAAATTGTTGTTTATTCTCAGTTATTCACAGCTTCACCTAGTGTCAAACATCCCTGAGCACTTTTCTAGTTAATTCTCAAGTCTAGACTAGTTTGATGTGATCTTGTAGGGTTGAGTGTCATGGTGGCGGCTATGATCCTCTGTAGAATCATGGTGATTATCTTTATGCAAACAAGTCCAATGAATGTTCAAATGAATTCCTTGATACCTATATTAACTGTTTCAAATGACCTTCTTATCAAATTATCAATTTTTCATTATGTGATTGGTGATGTGGCAATCTCGGCATGATTATTGATCATAGGCATGATACTTAGGCATGATTTATGATCTGGCAATTATGACTGCCCCGTGATTGATAATCATGGGCTGATGCGAGACCCCTTTGCCCCCTCTGTGCACCGGATTCCCGGTTACTAGCAACGGAAGTTGCTTCCTCTTGTGTGGGGGGGGCAGGGTTTCCCACTCGGGGCCTCGCCCTCGAATGTCCGGACACGAGACTAATCTGGTGGTCATTCCAAAACCGAAACCAAAACCGGGAAAATCTCCCTTGCCCGAAAAATGGGGACGATTCCACCTTTTTTATTTTCTTAACGAATTTTCTAACGAGGTCAAGAGAACTAAACTATCCTTCACCTGATTAAACCAGATAGAAGGAAAACTATTACAGACTTAACTTGAAGAAATCAACGCTTTTTTCTTAACTAAAATCAGGCATAGTCCGCTGATCTAATCATTTGAGAAAGTCTTCAGGTTTATTTATTTTTTTACTACTCGAGTTCTAAGTGTATTCCTATTATTTTGATTTCATTACTAAAACTCTAGCCCCATGGGTTAGCCACCACCCAACCACTGGAATCGGTAGAACAAGCCACCCATAATTGAATGCCTTTCTTAACTTTTGCTTTCGAATACAGATACGCACACACTCCTCTTTAAAACTTTAACTTATAAAACAATCCATTGACAAATAGTTATTGTTTACAGATGTTATAACTCAAAAATTCCATCCAACCCCTTGTTTCTCAAAAAAAAAGAATCACTCTGGACTCTCCGTTGAGACCAGCTGGTTAGCAACGAGATCCAGTAACACATTACAATAATCATTTGTCCATCAAACATATCTTCCATGACATATACATGGGTGTCCTAGGCACCGCGAGCCCGTGCATCGCCTTGTCAGAACCCTCCAGGATCCTCCTTAGGTGTCTTGGCACTTCACTCAAGGACCGCTTCGTCGACCCTCATCCATCGTACCAAAAGCACGCCATTTTAACCATACCGAGGCTGGCCAAAGGCTTTGCCACGTGAGCTATCCTTTGAACACTCCCCGCTAGCTGTTGCAACTGATCTTCCCTTAGAAAAGAACATATACCAAATGCTCCCTCTAGCATTCTTGCGTAAGACAATCCTTTAAGAAAACAGGGTTTCTATGCAAGTTTTCAGTTTGATTTTCATTTGAATACAAGGAGTATATCTTAAATCAGTATCCCCAAAACTTCATGATCGTAATACTGAATTTCAAAACAGAATTTCTCAAATTTTGTAACCTTATCCTCAGATCAATTTGAAGGGTCTCAAACTTAGTTTCAGATTTGGTGGGAAATTTGAGTGTATTTTTCTGAACTAGTCACATCTTCTTTCCTCGAAACTGACGAAAGAGTTTGGTCTTGGTCATAGTCTAACACCATATTAGTGAATTTGGGAATTTCCCAATTCCCATTTTTGAATACTTAAAAAAGGGGACATGGATAACATGTTTGTAAGTTTCTCAAAACCCTATCATATGACCTATCATTGGAAAGCGCTTGAAAAATAGAATCTAAAGAGCTATAAAGCGCTCATTTTGGATTAGTGGTGTTCAAGTTATGGTTAATCCAAACTTTTGACCACGTGTCCCAAACTTGTGGAAAATTCCCATATTCCCCAATATGGTGTTGTCTGATTCAAGGTTCGAATTTGATAAGATTTTCCCTGAATTATCTTTCTCAAAAAGGTTTGATAGTTCACTTACTATTTTACTGAATTTCTTTCTTTGATTATTCACTTAACTAATTTCTAAATTAGTTACGAAATCCAATGAGGAATAAATTAATCATTTATCTGAATATTTTGATCTCGATTGATTTCTTGAATTTTCTTTTTACAATCCGTGTGAGTATAAAACGATAGAAAATTTTCTCTTAGAGTATTTACTTATTTATTTATCAAATACTCATAGAATTTAAACATAGAATTAAAGAGAATTCTAATTTTGATATAAAAATTCTTTATGCATCTATTTATGCATAGAAATCAAATTCAATGGGAATAACACTTTTATATAACAGAAAATCCTTTTTGTATCTATTTATGCATAAAATCAAAGTTAATAGGAATAACACTTTTGAAATAAAAAAAATTCTCTATGCATCTTTCTATGCATAAAAATCAATTTTAATGAAAAAAACACTTTTATAATTGAAAACAAATTCCATTCTGAATCTTTCTATGCATAGAAATTAAATTCAATGAAAATAACACTTTTACAATAAAAAATTTCCATTATGCATCTTTCTTTGCATCGAAATTAAATTCAATGAAAATAACACTTTTATAATAAATTTTTTTTTCCATTATGCATCTTTCTATGCATAGAAATTAAATTCAATGAAAATAACACTTTTATAATAAAAAAATTCCATTATGCATCTTTCTTTACATAGAAATTAAATTCAATGAAAATAACACTTTTATAATTTTAAAAAAAATTCCATTATGCATCTTCTTTGCATAGAAATTAAATTTAATGAAAATAACACTTTTATAATAAAAAATTTCATTATACATCTTTCTTTGCATAGAAATTAAATTCAATGAAAATAACACTTTATAATAAAAACATTTCCATTATGCATCTTTCTTTGCATAGAACTTAAATTCAATGAAAATAACACTTTTATAATAAAAAAAATTTCATTATGCATCTTTCTATGCGCATAGAAATTAAACTTAATGAAAATAACACTTTTATAATAAAAATATTTCCATTATACATCTTTCTATGCATAGAAATCCATTTTAATAATTAATATCAGTGATATCCATGCATATTCATAGGTGAATATGTACATGCAATAAATTAGAATATTTCTTTTAGAATGCACAAAGGTTGGGAATTACTCTTTTGGAGTAACATAAAAACAAACTTTCTTTTCCACAAAATTTTAGAAAATTTTACCATAACCTCCTTTGTATGGCTAACCATTTCTCATTTTTATCATTCTAATTTCAACTTAAATTAACCCAATCTAGATGTATAGGACTCTAATCTAGATGTATAGGACTCTAATCTACTCAATTTTCAAGAGAGTAAACAATAAGAAAAGTTTAATTAATCATTTAACTAATCTTTCTAGGATTAAGAAAGGCTGGAATGTAAAGAAGAGAAGGGTGTGGCCTTTTCATCAAGGCATAGCATTAGAATTTACTTCAATCAATTATAAAACAAGAAAATCAAGAAAACCATAGATTTCAAATTAAAAAGTAAGAAAATCTAGCTTACATGGAGTTGTAAGCTTTTCCTTTGGCTTGAGGGATTGAGGGTTCTACTCTTGTTTGAAGCAAGAGTAGTCACCAATTACTTTGGAGAGGATTAAGCCAAAAACAATTGAATTATCAAGAAATTCAATGTAAATGGTTCAGGGTAGGAGTAGAGTGCATAAACACCATTAAGCTTTTAAAAAGGGGGAGGCTTCTATTTATAGGAAAAAGTGAGCCTCAAACCAAGCAAACTGATTCTAGAACTTTTCAGATCAGTTTGGTCAATTTTTGACCATTTTTGGGTCAGTTCAGCTTACTTTTTGCTTTTTGGAACTAGACTTGAAATAGGAGAGAGGAGAGATGAAATATTTCAATTAATTGATTTAAAATTGGGGGTAATGATGAGAAAAAGGTGCCTCCTTCATGAGGGGAGATCCCCACTCTGAGGTGTCAAAATTCAGTTTTTTAAATGTTTTCTTTGGTCCTTAGTCCACTCTTCATCCTATGTGAGTATTTACTCATTTTTGGGGGGTTTTTAAGTTTATTCTTCAATTTATCTCCTCCCTACATTTGGATTATTCTTATTGGTCCCTCAAAACCTTAATCCAAGATTTTTAAAAAATTTGGACCCTTAGGCTAAGGTCTTTTATGCAGATTATAATTTATTTTTAATGCACCTTAGGAATTTCTTTTTAAACTTCTGTTTCGAGAGAATTTATTTTAATAAGAGAGGATGTTTTTCTATCTAAAGATATCTAAAAATTGAATTATCTCTCTCTAGAATATTTTCTCTCTCTAGGCCAAAATAGGTAGAAACAAGATCTTTTATTAGTCTGAAAAGGGGATTGATTATAGGGGAAGATACTGGACATCTTGAGGGGCTGGGGAGGAATCTTACATTCTCTCCCACTTGAAAAACGTGAGATGTCCTCATCTCGCAAACTGGGAGAGTAATCCCACATCAGTTTGGCTTCTTTCTCCCAGGTGGCATCTTCAAAAGGATAGAACTTCCATTTGACTAATAATTCTCTTAGAATTCTGTTCCTAAGAACCTTCTCTTGAACATCAAGGATTTCTTTAGGTTGGAGTTGTTCAAGAGATACTTTAGAGCCTCTTGAACAAGCCAACTTTGTTCAAGAGATACTTCAAAGCCTTGTGGTCTACATAAAACATGAAAGACAATGATGAAACTTCTCTACTCAGAATACCATTGAGAGGCATTCCTTTCTCGTTCTTTTGTAGTTATATTTTGCATTCTCCGGTGCCTCTTCATGTTCACCTTCTATGTAGTCCAAATAACCCTTTCCCATCAGGAAATTTGTCAACCTGAACCTCCAAGCATGGAAGTTGTTCTTATCAAAATCTTCTCAGCAACAATCTGGTTTATGCCTTCATTCGACATCTTGCCAGTAGACACATAAATTTACCAAAAATAGCACTTTGGTTTGTCCCCTACGCAAACTACTGTATTTTTTGCAGCGGTAATGTACTACACTCCAATGTTACAACCAGTGACCTCAATGTGCATACTATATCCAATGGAAACTATTGACCTTCTTGCACACACAATGTCTGCAAAACCAATCTGTCTTCCTGTAGTTCTTAAAACAAAGTTCTGCACATAAACAATAATTTACCCGCAGTGCTCGAAATCGCCTACTTTCTGAAAAATAGAGGTCTTAACGCACCCAAAACGCGTTTTTGGCCTGAAAAATTCTTGTCCGATAGGATGAGATAGTTTCCCTATAGCTTTACTCCCGCGAAGAAAGCTCCTCAATCAGAGATCGTTTGCCGATGCCTCTCCCGACAAGGGTGTAGTCATCACCAACACAAATAGGGGAAAGAGTAGTTGAAGCTCTTACCCTCCCGACAAGGGTGTAGTCATCACCAACACAAATAGGGGAAAGAGTAGTTGAAGCTCTTACCCTCGTACCGCTTCCTATGCTTCTCTTGCTTGCAGCTCAGTCCTTAGCATGAACCAGGCTCTGATACCATGAAAAGATGCAGGGGAGAAGAGAGATTGAGCTCTTGCAAGCACACACACACTCACAGAACCCTAAAAGAGAACACACAAGGTGAGAGGCTGAAAATCTTCTTCTTCTTCACACAACACTCAACACACCATATACAAAGACAAGAGTACACCAAATATGAAAAAGGTACTCA
Source organism: Cibotium barometz (assembly GCF_041138505.1). NCBI lineage: Eukaryota > Viridiplantae > Streptophyta > Polypodiopsida > Cyatheales > Cibotiaceae > Cibotium > Cibotium barometz. The sequence goes on along the minus strand of NC_141049.1, from coordinate 52,481,768 downwards.
ACAAAATACATACTAGGGTTATCTATAGTGTGAACCCAACTAAATGAGCTGGCACTATAACTATGCCAGTCTCTAGAATGGCTGTCACACAGCCTGTCATCCCACTGGCCGCATATCACCCATGATCTCACCAACCACATGCAAGTGGTGTAAGTGTGGGGCCTATCCCTCAGGCGGGTCATCAGTGTTGTCCTTTGTCCACCAACGCCTCACTAGATGAGCTCGATATCTCAACAATTTCTACCATGCAACTGCTAGAGTGTTAGCATTCTGTATGTGTCCTACCATTATGTGTGACACTAATTAAAAGCCAATACATGACTTTCCTTCACCTTGATCATTAGTCCTTGAATGCCTTTATATAAACTGGAGTGACATTCTTTTCAGATAACTCTGGAGGCTCCTTATTGTCTCCTTTGATATAGTCCCAAATCCTTAACCCATCAACAAATTGGTCATTTCAAACTTCTAGGCATGGAAGTTATTCTCGTCCAGCTTCTGACTATCAGACATGTTTACCTACAAGAATCAAAAATCTATAAAAAAATAATTTATGTATTTAACCTTGTAACACAACAATATCTTCTGTGACTGTGTGCAACGGTACTTTAGCACAACCTGTATGTTACCAAAGAGCTGACCAGATTACATGTACATATACGTCAATATCCACAATACATATAAAAACACTGTCTGTACTCCCAAAATACATTACTATACTACAATAACTAGATTTCGACCAGAGACAGTTCTCTACCACATAACTTTCAGAAACTGTCAAAAATACCTTGTAGTGACTGAAATGGAGACCGAAACGCACTCGAAACGCAAATATGGTTACAAAACTTTAAGTCAACCAACTCCGTAACACACAGGCACCTCCAAGCCTATAAAGATAGCTCCTCAATCGAAAATGTGTAGCTCCCAGAGTTACCGAGGGGGTGTTTTACCTAAACAAGAAGGGAAAGAGATGATGATGCTCTTATCCATGTACCGTTTCCTTGCTTGCTCTTGCTTTGCCACCTTAGCTTTCACATGAATCGAAGCTCTGATATCATAAAGAAAATGCGGGGGAGAGAGAGAGCTTGAGTTCTTTGCAAGCACACACACACACAAACAAGAGAGTGCAAGACACATGAGAGAGATGGATGGTTGAATTTTCTTCTATCTTATTCTCTTCTCTACAAGCATATAACTAAAAGATAAGAGTACATACATAAAGGGAAAGTACTGTGAAGGGCCAACTATATGAGCTGTGAACTCGACTATATGAGCCGGCACCATAACTATGCCATAACTCTAGTACTCTAAAGTGGCTATCAAATAGCCTGTCATCCACCACTGGCGGCATATCAACCATAATCTCAGTAACCATGCGAGTGGTATAAGTGTGGAAGACTATCACCCCGGTGGGTCATCAATATCTGCAGCACTAGTTGAGCTCGATATCTCAACAATCCGAGCTAACACCAAACATGCACATAATTCTAAAAACATCATTTTTAGCTTTAGCCTTCAAATTTTTTGCTGCCCAAATTGTGGTCATATATGACAAGAAGCCACCGTCAATAAGTACACAAATGTTGACGAAGATTCACCCTGATGGAAAAAATGCCACCATTCCATAATGATGTCAATAGTCCCCATGTTGATGTTGCATGCCTAGTTGTTGATGACAACATTGCTGATGATGATCTTGAAGTTAATGGAAAATCCTTGATGAAGTACATTGGTGATGATAGTTACAACTTATTGTTCTTCATTTGTACAAATCTTCTTTCTAATGCAATTTTTGCTCTGAGTAAAAGGAAAATATACTATTTGATTTAGGGCTTTACAATGATAGTGAGGAGAGAATTCCTTTGGCCAATGAGGAGAAAGGCCCATGTTTAAAGAATAATCTTCAACACGCATGACAACCACGTGTTTCACTCTCAAACCAGACATTTAAAAGAGTAAGGCTATCAAGTTTGCTGAGTATTTGGAATTGAAAGATAAAACCAACTTTTAATCAACCAATAAAATATTAAATAGGTTCACAAAAAGTATGTTGATCCCTCAAAATGAGAGGGTGACACATGGCAAGACCAGCAAAAGAGCAAATGTGTAAAATTGAACTCGAATTAGAGAATTGAACTCAAAAATTAGAGAATTGGCGTGTACCAAAAGTGTCAACATGAATGATCATTCTAGCTCTTAGTCTTTATGTGATAAGTGTCAACATGAATGATCATCCTAGCTCTTAGTATTTATGTGATGCTCTCCCAATCAAGACATCAAATACGACATGAACTCTAAACATGCGTCATTTAAGCTCTTAGTATTTGTGTGACCTCGAAATATTACAAAAGGAAAGCTAAATGAACTCTAAAGATCCAGCATCATTTAAGCTAAGCACATGCACCAAACTTTAAATTTAAAGGAGAGAGCCACATTCGCTCCCAAGTGAGTACATTAAAGCCACGGCAAGATAGCGAGTGAGTATATGCGAGAGCTGGCCCGACACACTGGCAATGTGTGGGAAGGCTCGTGTGTGTTATTAAGACGGTGTGACGATGTGCAAGTGAGAGATGCATAGCTATGAGCAGTAAGCAGGGCCAGAGCCGCAGAAGCCATATTTGCTGCAGCAGAGGCCAGGGTTGCAGCGGCCACCGTTGCCAGGGAGGGCCCTTGGGCCACAGCAGGGCCCCTTCTCACAGCGGGTCTGCGCGAGGCACACACTAGCGGATGCAATCACCAGTACGGCCACCACCAGCACAAGCAGGGCAACGCCACAGCCACGAGAAGAAGAAGAAGAAGAAGAAGAAAAAGAAGCACAACGCTTCGCCATGGTGATCCCAACTTTCTCAGCTCGACTTGGTTGCTACTTATACGTAGCGTGCATTTCACGCTTGGCGCCACTACAAATATATATTTATTCACAAATACAACTCCACTAAACATACAACAATATATATATATTCAGAAATACAACTCCAACTAAAAATATATCCTATTCACAAATACAACTCCACTGAAAATATATCTATTCACAAATACTCCACTAAAAATATATGTACTCATGAATACAACTCCACTAAAAATATATATATTCACAAATACTCCACTAAAAATATACATATGCACAAATACAACTCCACTAAAAATATATATACTCACAACTACTCCACTAAAAATATATATACTCGCAAATACTCCACTAAAAATATATATATATTCACAAATACAACTCCACTAAAAATATGTATGCTTTTAGCTGCTCAAGTATTCAAAATTTCCATTAGGAATTAATTCACGGTGCTCTGCATAAGCATTGGCTAGCTCATCGGAAGACCCTCACTACGAGAACAGTATGGTTGAGCAATTGAGATTCATAACGTCCACACAAGCACACAAAAGTTTGCAACTCTTGGCGCTAATCCTACAAGATATTTACAAAGGCCATAAACTGCATTAACTACACATGTGATCCATGACTTGGTGATATCATCTACTATATGCTTTGAATATGAAGTCTATGTTGTAATAATAGAGACATGGGCTTGGGAGCCCCATAGTGAGGGAAGGCATAGGGCATCTCCTCTAGTGTGGTGTGGTGTTCAAAACTGTTTGACTTGTTATGTGTATAGAAGGAATTTTGGAAAGAACTACCCCAATGCATTTTAATGAGAATCTCATACACGTTCGAATATTGCCCATCTCTACAAATTCGTACATTTCTCTCAACTTTGATTTGTTCCCTTTGCATTGCCCTTAAAAAATGGAAGCACTGAAATATTGAACAAGATAGAAATAAGGCATACCTTGTAGAAGGATGAGTTAGATGGATGTAAAGAATGCCTTCTTGCATGGTGATTTGCAAGAAGAATTTTACATGATGCAGCTACCAAGTTATGAGAGTGATGCACACCCAAATTTTGTGTGTAGGTTACACAAAGCCTTGTATGGCCTTAAGTAGGCACCCAGAGCATGGTGAAACAAGATCAGGTATCTTGTTACCATTGTATTTCAGATATCCAATACAGATTTTTCACTTTATATGAAAAAGACAGATAGAGGGATCATGCTATTAATCATCTATGTGGATGACTTGATTATCATTGGTGATAGTGATGTTGACATACAGGATGTCAGAAGATTTTGAAGAAAAACTTTGAGATGAGCTGCAATATTTTTTAGGCATAGAGGTGGTGAGATAACCTCATGGCATTTTGTTATTATATAGGCAATATGGCTTGAACATGTTGTCCAAGTATGGTATGACAGGCTGTAAGCCTATTTCAGTGCCATTGGAGCAGAACACAAAGCTTTTTGCAAATAGAGGTGAGCTTTTGGAGGACCCCACTACATACAAGTGCATAGTGGGTAGCTTAATATACATGACCATTACTAGGCGAGACTTGAGCTATGATGTTGGAATTATGAGTCAGTTTATGTAGACCCCTAGAAGCCACACTTGGATGCGACTAGATGGATTCTCAGGTACATAAAGTCCACACTTGATTATGGAATTTTCTATGAGGCTAGTATGGAGATACAACTACATGGATGCACAGATGCTGATTGGGCTGGTAGTGTTGTAGATAGGAGGTCTACTAGTGGTTTTATGTTCTCATTTGGGAATGCTGCTATGAGTTGGATCAGTAAGAAGCAGTCGATAATTTCCTTATCGAGTACACAGGCATAGTACAGGGGTGCTGCTATGGCAACTTGTGAGGTAGCTTGGTTTTAGAAGCTACTTAGTGATATGGGTGAGCCCATGGATAGGGTAGTTGTCATTTATTGTGACAACATGAGTAGCATACAGTTGGCTAGTAACCCAATATACCATGCTAGAACAAAGAACATTGAGGTGCACTATCACTTTGTGAGGGAGAAGGTTCTAGCAGGTGATGTAGATCTGGTATATGTTAGCATAGAGGATCAGGTGGCTGACATCTTCACGAAGTCATTGGGCACACTGAAGCTCCATAAGTTTAGGAGCTTACTTGGAGTGCAGTGTGTGTGTGAGACTCCTCTGCCCCCTCCATGCACCGAATTCCCAGTAGCTAGCAGCAGGGAAATTAGCTTCCTCTTGTGCGGGGTAGGGTTTCCCACTCGAGGCCTTGCCCTCGAATGTCCGGGGTCAAGAGACTAAACTATTCTTCACCTAATTAAACCAGATAGAAGGAAAACTATCACTGACTTAATTTGAAGAAATCAACGCTTTACAGCCATTGATCTAATCATTTGAGGAAATCAATGCTTTTTTCCTAACCGAAATCAGGCACAGCCATTGATCTACTCATTTGAGAAATTCTTCAGGTTTTTATTTAACTACTCGAATTCTAAGCGTATTCCTATTATTTTAATTTAATTATTTAACTACTCAAATTCTAAGCGTATTCCTATTATTTTAATTTAATTATTAAAACTCCACTGATTCCAGCCTAACCCCATCCAGCCCATGGGTTATCCACCACCCAACCACCACTGGAACTGGTAGAACCAGACAATTACTCACCCACCCAACCACTGGATCTGGTAGAACCAGACATTTACTCACCCACTCATAATTGAATGCCTTTCTTAACTTTTGCTTTCGAATACAGATACGTACACACTCCTCTTTAAAACTTTAACTTATAAAATAATCCATTGACAAACAGATATTGGTTACAGATGTCATAACTCAAAAATTTCCATCCAGTCTCTTGTTTCACAAAAAACAGTATCACTCTCTCCGTTGGAGACCAACTGATCAGCAACGAGATCACAAAAAACAGTATCACTTTGGACTCTCCGTTGGAGACCAACTGGTCAACAACGAGATCCAGTAACAGATATCACTCTGGACTCTCCGTTGAGACCAACTGGTCAGCAACAACAAGATCCAGTAACAGAATACAATAATCATTTCGTCCATCATACATATCTTCCACGACATACACATGGGTGTCCTACGCACCCCGAGCCTGTGCATCACCTGCTCAGAACCCTCCAAGATCCTCCCTTAGGTGTCCTGGCACTTCACTCAGGGACCGCTTCGTCAGCCCTCGACCATCGTACCAGAAGCGCACCATTTTAACCGTGGTCAGGCTTTGCCACATGAGCTATTCTTTGAACACTCCTCGCCAGCTGTTGCAACCGAACTTCCCTTAGAAAACCATATACCAAATGCTCTCTCCAGCATTCTGGCGTAAGAGAGTCCTTTAAGAAAACAAGGTTTCTATGCAAGTTTTTAGTTTGATTTTCTTTTGAATACAAGGAGTATTTCTTGAATCAGTATCCCCAAAACTTCTTGATCGTAATTCTGAATTTCATAGCAGAATTCCTTGAATTCTGTAACCTTGATCCACACATCAATTCAAAGGGTCTCAAACTTAGTTTCATTTTTGGCGGGAGATTTCAGTGTATTTTTCTGAACTGGTCACATCTTCTTTCCTCGAAACTGACGAAAGAGTTTGGTCTTGGTCATCATAGTCTGATTCAAGATTCAAGTTTGATAAGATTTTTCTTGAACTATCTTTCTCAAAAAGGTTTGATAATTTAGTTACTATTTTTTTACTGAATTTCTTTCCTTGAATATTCACTTAACTAATTTCTAAATTAGTTATGAATTCCAATGAGGAATAAATTAATCATTATCTGAATATTTCGATCTCGATAGATTTCTTGAATTTTCTTTTTACAATCCATGTGAATATTAAATGATAGAAATTTCTCTCATAGAGTATTTAATTATTCATTTATAAATTTCTCATAGAAATTAAACATAGAATTTAAGAGAATTCTAATTTTGATATTAAATTTTCTTTATGTATCTCTTTATGCATAAAATCAACTTCAATGGGAATAACACTTTTATATAAAAGAAAATCCTTTTATGCATCTATTTATGCATAAAATCAAATTTAATAGGAATAACACTTTTAAAATAAATAGAATTTCTTTTATGCATCTTTCTATGCATAAAAATCAATTTTAACAAGAATAACACTTTTGTAATAAAAATTCCTTTATGCATCTCTACACATAAAAATCAATTTTAATAAGAATAACACTTTTGTAATAAAAAATTTTTCTTTATACATCTTTCTATGCATAAAAATCAAATTTAATGAGAATAACACTTTTTATAATAAAAAAATTCCTTTATGCATCTTTCTATGCATAGAAATTAAATTTAATGAGAATAACACTTTTATAATAAAAACAATTTCATTATGCATCTTTCTATGCATAGAAATTAAATTTAATGAGAATAAAACTTTTATAATAAAAAAATTCCTTTATGCATCTTTCTATGCATAGAAATTAAATTTAATGAGAATAACACTTTTGTAACTGCTCTTTCCTTCTATTGCCTGCACACACCAAGGTCACAGGCAGCTCTCTAGGCTTGAATTCATGCATGATTTTAAATGAGATATTTTCATCTCTCCTAATTCAAAACTAGATCCAAAAAGTAAGCTGAACTGACCCAAAAATGGTCAAAAATTGACCAAATTGATCTGGAAAATTCTAGAATCAGTTTGCTTGGTTAGAGGCTCACATTTTATAATAGAAGCCTCTCCCTTTGTAAAAGCTTAATGTTACTCTACTCGTGTCTTGAGCTATCTACATTGAATTTCTTAATAATTAAATTATTTTTGGCCTAATCCTCTGCAAAGTGAATTGGTGGCCACTCTTGCTTCAAACAAGAGTAGAACCCTCAATCCCTCAAGCCAAAGGAGAGCTTACAGGCTCCATGTAAGCTAATTTTCTTACTTTATTTACTAATTTGAATGAAAAGTCTATGGTTTTCTTGATTTTTATGTTTTGCTAATGTTGAATTAAATTCAAATGCTATGCCTTTGATAAAAAGGACATCCCCTTCTCTTCTTTACATTCCAACCTTTTTCAATCCTAGAAAGATTAATTAAGGGATTAATTAAACTCTTCTTATTATTTTATTCTCTTAAATTTAGAAAATTGTGTAGATTAGAGTTCTATAAATATAATTTGGGTTAATTTAAGTTAAATAAAGGATGATAAAAATGAGAAATGGTCAGCCATACAAAGGAGGTTATGGCAAAATTTCCCAGAATTTTATGAAAAAGAAAGTTTGTTTTTATGTTATTCCAAAAGAGAATTTTCCACCATTTTTGCATCTAAAAGAAATATTCTAATTACTCCATGTACATATTCACCTATGAATATGCATGGATATCATTGATATTAATTATTAAATTTGATTTTTATGCATAGAAAGATGCATAAAGGATTGGTTAAAAATTGGGAGTAATGATGAGAAAAAGGCACCTACTTCATGAGGGGAGATCCCCACTCTGAGAGGTGTCAAAATTCAGTTTTTTAATTGTTTTCTTTGGTCCTTAGTCCACTCTTTATCTTATGTTATCTTATTCTTCAATTGATCTCCTCCCTACATTTGGATTAATCTTATTGGTCCATAAGAACCTTAATCCAAAATTTTCAAAAAATCTGGACCCTTAGGCTAAGGTCTTTTGTGCACATTATAATTTATTTCTAAAGCACCTTAGGAATTTTCTTTAAAACTTCTGTTTCAAGGGAATTTATTTTAATAAGAAGGGATATTTTTCATCCAAAGATATCTAAAAATTGAATTATCTCTCTCTAGAATATTTTCTCTCTCTAGCCAAAATAGGTAGAAACAAGATCTTTTATTATTCTGAAAAGGGGATTGATTACAGGGGAAGAAACTGGACATCTTGAGGGGCTGGGGAGGAATCTTACAGTGTGGAGTTGAGCTCGAGAGGGAGTGTTGAGATATCGAGCTCAACTAGTGCTACAGTGATGGCCCGCATGTGTGATAGCTTCCGCACTTATGTCACTAGTATAATTTATACAATTATGGTTGATATGCTGCCATGATAGGCTGTGTGACAGCCACTTTGGAGTATTAGAGTTATGGCATAGTTATAATTATAACGCCATCTCATATAGTCAGGTTCACACTATAGACGTCGCGACCAATTTGTATGTTGTTGTAGGGGAGAGTACTTTCCCTTTATGTTAGTACTCTTATCTTTTAGTTATATGGTTGTAGAGAAGACAAGAAGAGAAGAGAAAATTTAGCCATCCATCTCTCTCTTGTGTCTTGCACTCTCTTGTGTGTGTGTGTGTGTGTGTGTGTGTGTGTGTGTGTGTGTTTGCTTGCAAGGAACTCAAGGTCTCTCTCTCCCCCACATTCTCTTTAATTTTCATCTTTGTCAACACATTATTTCCTCCCCCTCTTCTCAACCTAGGCATGAAATATGAAGACCATTTAAGAAGAAAAAGGACAAGAACAAGAATAAGAAGAAAAAGAGAACGAAAAAAGAATAAGCATTTATGGTCCTTCTTACTTCTTTATTTGAAGAAGAAGAAAAAGAAGAAGAAAAGGAAGAAGAATTAGAATAAGAGAAGCGTAGAGAAGAAGAGAGAGAGAGAGAGAGAGAGAGAGAGAGAGAGAGAGTAGGGAAAAGAGATGTGAGTAGGGAAATTCTTTAATAATGGCCTTGCATGCATGTGATATGATACAATTTTTTTAGTGATACCCCTGAAGAAAATTATTTTCCCTACTCACATTGTGAGAGAGAGAGAGAGAGAGAGAGAGAGAGAGAGAGAGAGAGAGGACATACAAAGATTGGCCATACAAAGAAATCTCTTTTCCCTGCTCACATATAGAGAGAGGACATACAAAGATTGACCATACAAAAAAATCTCTTTTCCCTACTCACATCTCTCTCTCTCTCTCTCTCTCTCTCTCTCTCTCTCTCTCTCTCTCTCTATATATATATATATATATATATATATATATATATATATATATATATATATGTGAGTAGGGAAAACAATTTTCTTCAGAGGTATCCATCAAAAACCGTATGATATCACATGCAAGGCCATTATTAAATAAGTTCCATTTAAAGTGTTTAATTTTACAAGATATTTCCTATTTACTAGCTATTCCTAGTATATTCAACTTACAGTAAAAAAATCTATATGTAGAGGAAATGATACCATGTATATAAACTTTTTTTAACTACCCAAGGGTATCACTAGAAAACATGTATGATATCACGTATTTGCAAGACCATTTTATAAGAAGGTCCATATTTTATAGTGTTTACATTTACAAGAGATTTCATATTATCAGATAGTAGTGTATTTAGTTTATAGTAGGTGTGTAAAACGTTCATATGAAAAAATGTTATACATATAGGAAATGATATCTTGTATATAGACCTATTTTTTACTACCCTTTTACCACAATTGGTTTCTAAAGAGGTTTTCTTAAGAGTGAGGTCCTTGGTTTTCCATTAGAAAGTATGAATAAGAATCTTAAAAACTAAAAGAATAGGTGTAGAGGAAAAAGGAGAAGAATATACCACTTGATGGTCTAGAAAGAAAGGTGAAAGTTTATTAAGCACCATAAATTAAGCCACCATCTACATTATTTTTAATATAAGACTTTCTCATTGCTTTGCTATAAGCCTAGAAATAATGCCAATGGTGTAGCTTAATGTAAGTATTTTGGCTTCATTGTTCTCTTGATGAAATAGAAATTTGCTATTATGAGGCATAAATACAAGGGTTATTGCAAGGGTAGTTATTTAGGAAGGTTAATGCGAGAATTGTTGATGGCTTCAATGTAACGTGGGTCAATGCTTCATGGAATGTTTTCCTTAATGATTACTCTAAAATCATCTCATGGATGAAATTCATAAGATGAGGGGGTAGTTTGGAAGATTAATGTATGACACCATTTTTAGAGAAGGTCCATATTTTATAGTGTTTACATTTATAAGAGATTTCCTATTATCAGCTAGTAGTGTATTTAGCTTATAGTAGGTGTGTAAAATGTTCATTTGAAAAAATGGTATACATATAGGAAACGATACCATGAATATAGACCTATTTTTTATTACCCTTTTACCATAATTGATGCAGAGGTTGTCTTAAGAGTGAGTTCCTTGGTTGTCCATTAGACTGTATGAATAAGAATCTTAAAAACTAAAAGAATAGGTGTAGAGGAAATAGGAGAAGAATCATTACCACTTTATGGTCTAGAAAGAAAGGTGAAAGTTTATTAAGCTACCATCTAAATTATTTTTAATATAAGACTTTCTTACTGCCTTGCTCTATAATCCTCAAAATAACTCCGATGGTGTAGCTTATTTGTAAGTATTTTGGGTCCATTGTGGGCCTTGATGAGATAGAAATTTTCTATTATGAGGCATAAATACAAGGGTTATTTGTAAGGGTAGTTAGGAAGGTTAATTGTTAAATGGCTTCAATGTAATGTGGGTCAATGCTTCATGGAATGTTTTCCTTAATGATAACTCTAAAATCATCTCATGGATAAGACTCTGAGGGAGTAGTTCAAAAGATTAATGTAATAATTTATAAATTGCTTCAATGTAATAGGGCCGATGCTGCATGGAATGTTCTTTTTAATGATATCTGAAATCATCTAATGGATGGTGTTTTCTCAAATTCTTTGAATTTATATTTCCTCCCACTTTAAATAACTAGAACAAGATTCTCTAGGGTTTCACAAGTCCATTTTTTCAACTTAATTGGGTAAGTGTAATGATAACAAACATCACTTCATGTGAAGTCCATTTTTTCACCTTGGCTATGTAAGCGCAATGATAACAAACATCACCTAGTGTGAGATTATTTTTTCACCTTGGTATGGTAAGTGAAATGATAACAAACATCACGTAGTGTGTCCTTGCTTTTGGAACTCCATTGGTTGAAGCAAAATTTGACTAATTGGGCCAATTACCTCCTCTAGGAGTCTCTTTATCATTAGTTAGTGGAAGTTAATATCAACAACATCAACGAATGTACCTCCCTCAAAGTAGTCTAACAATGGTAACATTTATGACTAATGTCAATGACATCAATGAATGTACCCACCTCAACTAGTCTAATAGTGATAACACTGACTACATAACATGGAATTACGAGCACACTTAATGACTAAAGATATCAAAAATGGGTAAGATTAAGTACAAGAAAATCAAATCAGATTACTCAACTAAGTACGTACACTTTGTTGAAATTAAACTTAGAACATTAACTTATATAGCTAAGTACATTGAGCACCATATATTTACCCTACTCCATAGCCTCTCAATAGCTAATATCTACAACATCTTCCATAGAAAGTGGTTTCTTATGTTAGAATATATTGTGCTTGAGTCCATCATTAACCATGAGACTATCACTACATGCATAGGCAACACTTATGTTAAGTATCTTGTGACTTTCAAGAATCATGTTATTGAAGATGCCAAATGGATGCTAGAAAAAAATTTATTCTTACCAAAATCTCATCCGCTCATACCATCCATGTAATTAAAGTTAATTGCAACTCGAGTAAGAAGGAATGTTAGCCACCTCATGTGGATGTCCATTATTTTATTTCAGGATATTTTGTTTTAGATATGTCTTTTGTTTTTATCATCTCCTAGGATTAATGTGTTTAATCAGCTGAGAGCACTTGTATGATGTCTACCAGGATTAACGTGTTTAATCAACTTTGTGCACAGGAATGATATAGTCAAAATTAACGTGTTTAATTAGTTGTGTGGACTAACTATATTATTTTAGATGAAGGCAATGATTGAGTGGTAGATTATTGTTGAAATACATGAATCTAGGGTGACTCATAGCAAGTGATCTAGGCCATAATGAAAGATTAAGAAAATGCTAACATAAGATTAAGATAAAGGTTAATCAATGACATAATGATTAAGGCACAAGCTCCCTAATCTCATTATAATAATCAAGATTTATACACCCATATTTATAGTCTTAGGAAGGACTCCAATCCATGCTTTTTGTACACCCTATTCCCAACCATGTGTTCATTAATGCCCACACTACATGTGTAACCTTGTTCTTTCCATGTGTCACCTTTGACCAATGACTTCACCTTTTACAAGTGACCATACAAACTGACCTTTGATATTAGACCCTTAGTCTATTCCTTTATCTAATGTGCATGCTTCTTCTCTTGTTCATGTGACTCAGTCCCTACCTTCTTTGTGCTCCATGGCACTACATTTCTCAACACTCCCCCTTGGTGCCACATTCTTTAGCTACTCAAGGTAGTCAGATGTGAGGATTACAAATTTCATTTTCCTCCCCTTAATTCTAACTTGGCTAGGTGACTGAGAGGCCCTTATCTGGCTTTGTAAGATTCCTCCCCGGCCTCTCAAGATGTCTAGTATCTTCCCCTGTAGACAAATCCCTCTTCAGAAATATAAAGGATCTTGTTTCTACCAGTTTTGGCCTAGAGAGAGAAAATCTTCCAGAGAGTGGTAATTCAGTTTTTAAATATTTTTGGATAGAAAAATATCTCTTCTTATTAAAATAAGTTCCCCCAAATCAGAAGTTCAAAAAGATTTTCAAAATGTGCATTAGAAATCCCTTATCTTGAGAGTCAAGATTTTTTTTGAAATTTTAAATTAAGGTTCCTATGGGCCAATAAGATCAATCCATGTGTGGGGAGGAGATAAATCCAATTTATAAATGAAAAATACCCAAAAATGAGTAAATGCTCACATGAGATGAAGAGTTGACTATGTACAAGGGTTATAAGTAAAAAACTATGAGTATTACTAAAAAAATGAGATATTTTGGGTATAATGATTCCATTTTGACACATGTGTAAGGAAGGGGAGTCCCTTCAAGGAGGCGCCTACTTCACATGCTTGAATGAGTTTTAAACTCAAAAATAATGTGATATTTTTATCTCTCCTCTCTCTTGGATCAAACCGAATCAAAATCGAATAAAAAAGGAACCAAACTAGGTCCAAATCTAGTCCAAATTCAACCAAACTGAATCTGAAAAATTCTAATTATGCTGAAATAATGATAATTTTTACTATTCTCTAAAATTCTCTCCAATTTGAAGAAATTGGAGCTTCCCTCCTTCTTCAATCTCCATTGGTGGTTCCATCAGCATACCAAACCAATTGATTGGCTGGGGGCCTCTACCATGATCAAAGAATCAAGCAATTTGTAAGGTAAAGTGTGAATTTTGATCTTTTTCCATAATTTCTCAATGTTTCTCTCTTCTCAACCCCTCTCAAGATTGAGGAGCTTAATTGGAATGGTTTTTAAATGCTATTGAAGTTAATTGATGAATGATAGTAAGGAAATACATAAATTTTCATTTATGCTTAATTTTTAATGGTTTTTATAATTTTTGTCTTCTCTAAAATGATTATGATGTTATGCCTCGTTGAAAAAAGACATTCCCCTCTCTTCTTTAGTAAATCCAACCATTCTTTATCCTAGATGAATGATTAATGGATAGAATCAAGTTTTTCATAATGTTTTTCTTAAATAAGTAGAAATTGTTTACATTAGGATGATTTAAATACTCTTGGTGAAATTCTAGTTGATTTTAGCGAATTAAAAATTTAAAAATGGTCAGCCATACAAAGGAGGTTATGGCAAAATTTTCTAAAATTGTGTAAAATAGGTTTTATTTTTTTGTTCAAAAAGAGTAATTCCCATCGTATATGTATTCTTAAAATGTTAATTTTCATCCTAGGTATAAGAAAATACATACTAAAAATATTTTATTAAAAAAGTGTTACTTTCTTTAGAATTAAGTTCTATGCATAGAAGGAAGTATATTGAAATTGTTATACTGATTATAAAAGTGTGATTTTTATCATAAATGATTTTATGCATAAATTAGATACATAAAAGAAATTATTTTATATTAAAAGAGTGATTTTCATTATAAATGATTTGTATGCATAAACATATGCATAAAAGATATTTTTATATTAAAAGTGTGATTTTCATCATAAATGATTTTATGCATAATTAGATGCATAAAGAAATTCTTTTATATTAAAAGAGTGATTTTCATCAAAAATGATTTGTATGCATAAACATATGCATAAAAGATATTTTTTATATTAAAAGTGTGATTTTCATCATAAAAGATTTTATGCATAAATTAGATGCATAAATTCTTTTATATTAAAAGAGTGATTTTCATCATAAATGATTTGTATGCATAAAAGATATTTTTTATATTAAAAGTGAGATTTTCATCATAAATGGATTTTATGCATAAATTAGATGCATAAGAGAAATTCTTTTATTCTAAAAGTGTAATTCCTACTAAATTGGATTTATGCATGGAAAGATGCATAAAGAATTTATTTTAACCCAAAAGTGTTATTCTCATCAATTTTTATTTTATGCCTAGAAAGATACATAAAGAAATCTATTTTTAGTTCAAAAGAGTTATTTTCATCAATTTTGATTTTATGCATGAGAAGATGCATAAAAGTTTGAATGAGAACATGCATAAAAGATTGAATTTTCATTCAAAAGTGTCATTCTCATTTAAAATGAATTTATGCATAGGAAGATGCTTAAAAGATTGATTTTTATTTCGAAAGTGTTATTCTCTTTAAAATGGAATTTATGCATAAATAGATGCGTAAAGAAATCTTATATCAAAAATAAGAATTCTCTTGTATTCTATAAATAGATATGAGGATGTGAAATGAATCAGATAGATGAAAATGAACGAAGAATGGATGGAGATGTATGTATGTGAAAGAATGGATGTAGATATATGTATGTGAAAGAATGGATGTAGATGTATGTATGTGAAAGGAAAGATGTATGTGCATGTGATAAGTATGGATGTAGATGTGAATGTGGATGTATGACTGTAAATGTGGATGTACGGATGTATGAATGTAGATGTTGATGTGGATGTGGAAATGGATGTATGAATGTGAATGTGGACTCGTGGATGTGTAAATAGAAGTGTGGATGTATGAATGTAAATATGGATGTGCGGATGTATGAATGTAGATGTGGATGTGGATGTATGAATATAAATATGGATGTGCTGATGTATGACTGCAGATGTGGATGTGGATGTATGAATGTAAATGTGGATGTGCGGATGTATGAATGTAGATGTGGATGTGGATGTATGAATATAAATATGGATGTGCAGATGTATGAATGTAGATGTGGATGTGGATGTATGAATGTGAATGGAAATGTGGATGTATGAATGTGAATGTGGAAATGGAAGTGTGGATGTATGAATGTGGATGTGGATGTGGATGTATGAATGTAAATATGGATGTGCGGATGTATGAATGTAGATGTGGATATGGATGTATGAATGTAAATATGGATGTGCGGATGTATGAATGTAGATGTGGATGTGGATGTCTGAATGTGAATGGGGATGTGGATGTATGAATGTGGATGTGGATGTGGATGTGGAAATGGATGTATGGATGTGGGTGTGGATGGTGATGAGGATGTGGATGTGAATGTATGAATGTGGAAGTGGATGTATGGATGTGGATATGGATATGTATGTATGATTACGGATGTGGAAGTGGATGTATGGATGTGGAAGTACAAATGTGGATGTGTATGTGTGGAATAATGAATGCGAATGTGTATGTGAAATGATGTGATGTCGATATGAGTGAATGGATGAGATGTGATGGCATGTGAATTGGGATGTGAATAAATGATATGTGATGTGAATGAATCTGATGTGATGAGATGAAAAATGATGTGATTGGATAAGAATGAGTACACATATGAATGGAATGTGGAATAAGTAATGTGGATTGATCTGGGATAATGTGGAAAGACGAGAGTTCAATATAGAAACTGTATTGTGACCTATTTGTAAATGACTGTTTTATGTCAAGAATGCTGGGGAAGCATTTTGATCGTCTTGTGATTAAGGTCGTGTTCGAGACCTAACTGTGATAAAGTTGCAACTCCTGAGACGGACAGTCAATGGAGGACATCTCGTGTAGCAAGGTCGGCTGAGGTCTTGACTAGCCTCGGTTTCGCTAGCCTCGGTTCGATTTAAATGGTGAGCTTCCGGTACGGTGGATGAGGGACCAAGGAAGCGGCCTATGAGTGAAGCGCTAGGTGACCTACGAAAGAAGGATCCTAGAGGGTGCTGACCATACGGTGCTCGGCGGGCTCTGGGTCACCGAAGATACCCACACGTGCATCGTGGAAGATATTGAATCAAGGAGTAAGAGTTGTTTTCTGAAACCGGGCATGGATTTGGTTGATTGACCTTGCTAGTCCTCAAACGGATGAGTCCATGGCTCTTTTATATGGATCTGTTGGTTGATCTTGCTGATCTTCAACGAGATTCCATCTTGATTTTCATAAGTGATTATATTGCCGGGTACTATGAGCTAGGAACTATTGAAAAGGCCTCTGAGTAGATAGGTGAAGAGCGTTCTAGTTGCCAATGGTGCCATAGATACTCCGATGAAGGAATGCTTGGAAATTAAGATTCAACCGGATATTTTGGAGGATTGTGATCACTGATACAATGGTTTCATTAAAGGATTGTTTTAAAGATAGCTGATGGTGAGAAAAAAGGCAATTTCATATTGGGTGTGTAAGTGGTGTGACTAGTTTTATGTTTGCATGAACATCCGGCTAGGGGGCTTGGGAACTCTTTTCCCTGGTACCCGGGACAAAACCTAACCAAATTCCTAATTGGATCCCAATCACGACAGTGGTTGTTGGGTGGTTGGCTAGCCCATGGGACTGGATGGGGTTAGGCTGGACTGATGGATCCATAAATCGAGACTCAATTTCTGTCTAGTTCGACAGATGAAGTAAATCCTGGACAAAAATTGTTCTATGGAAAAGAATCAATGGCTGTGCCTCTCAATGGGGAAAAAAGCATTGATCTCTATGATCTAGGTACAGTATTTTTCCCTGATCTGACTATGGGACTTACGGTTCGGTCAAATGAGCTCAGTTAGTTAGAGGTTTTTGACTTAGCGAAAAGTTATCCTGGTGGAATCGCCCGTGCTTTCCGGACAAAGGAAATTTTTTCCGGGTTCTCGGTTTTGGAAAAACCAATGGATTAGTCTCTTGTCTGGATATTTGTGGGCAAGGCTCCAAGTGTGGGACCCTGCCCCATGCAAAAAGTGCTATTGCTAGCAACCCGAATCCATTGCGTGGTGGGGGACGGGGATCTTACAATTGGTATCAGAGCAATTTGGTTAATGAGGATCAACCAAGAAACCAAATATGTCAAAAATTTATCAAGAAGCACTAAAAGGTTGTAATTGTAAGATAAAATTCATACAATTTGATATTCAAACTGAAATTTGTAAATTAGTAATTAGGTCTTCAGGTGGTAGTACCGCAATTGTATGGAATCCTTGACTTGCTTGAGGCCTAGACATGATAGTATTTACCTTATAGTACCAAGAACCATGACTACCCGTATATACCCAGGGTATAACTGCAGCTCTTTACTGGCAGTATATACGAGTAAATCTAAGACTTGAAATTATAAGCATTAATGCTATCCAGATGATGAATTCAAATGTGGTTGATATGATTTTTAAATTCTGGTTGAGAAAACTGATGAGTTCATTTGGATTCTGATTGATCCCAGAAATTTGGTTGAAATGTCATAAGCTGAGCGAAACCGCAATGAGGATGAATGGGACGAGTCCCTGTGATAATGTTCGTAGCTAGAATGAAGTTAATGACTTCAGCAAATCACTATGAGATTAGTGGATTGTGCTGGCAGAACACTACTGTTAACTTTTGATCAGTGGATCAAGTTAAGGGATGATAAAATAAAAATCTAAAAAATTAAAATCCCCATGGACTGTTCAGATGGAAAACTTCAGTCTGATGTATTGTGTTAAAGATATGAATGAAATATTTTGAATGAATTATTAACTGATAATGCGTTCTATATGAGTATCTTTATCCATTGATTCTGTGGAGAGCTGACCTATTTAGAGAACCCCGGAATCAGTTGAATAAAAAATCAGATTAAATCATAAATAAAGAGACTTAACAAGAATTTTCGTATTGATAGGAACATGGATCGAGGTCCTCGTGGTAGAAATGTTAACCCCCAACTCGATGAAGAAGAGCTCGACCTGGATGTTCGTAAAACTCTTCATAGTTCAAAGCCTAGGGACCTTTCAAGGGAGAAGGGGAAAACTTGGGCGAGGCTGTGGAGAAGTGGATCGAATCAATGGAAGAATACTTTGATGTCACCGGGTACAATGAGAAGAGCAAAATGGCTCTTTCAAGGCTAAAGACAGTGGAGTCAGCTAGAGTGGCATGGAGAAACCACTACGAGACAAACCATCTTGACCGAAATACCCAAACCTAGACTGATCTCAAAATTTACCTAAGGACGAGGTTCTATCCTCTCAGCTTTTTAAAAACAGAGATGAACAAATTCTTAGAGTTAACCCAGGGGAGTAGAACTATTGACGCATATCACCAAGCATTCGCCCTCCTCCTCAAATACTCGCCTCCACTGGATGAAGAACAACTGATGGCCAGGTTCATTTGGGGACTGAACGAACCTTTGAATATCCTGGTGAAGAATGCCAAGCCAGTCTCCATGGCCGAAGCAGTTCGGATGGGCGAAGGATTTCACCAAGGCCTTTAATGTTAAAGTCCCACCAAAGCCAGCACCATCACCTTTCAAAAGGTTTTTATTCCTAGACGGTGATTCCAACCTTCCTCCGCCTAAGAGTTATCAGGGTCAAACCCAAGATATGGGATGTTCCAGAATGGAAGAAATGTCCTTTTCTCGAAACTCAATCCCCTGGATTTCAACTTCAAAAGTTCTACCCTTGAACAAGAGAGTGAAATGCTATAACTGTCAAGGGTTTGGATATCACAGCATGGATTGCCCAACTCCTTTTGGATCAAGGTTTTCAGGGCAGGGAACTCAAGGATCAAGATTCCAGACTCCAGCCCCTTCCTTCCAGAGTAATCAGGGTTCTATCTGCCAAAATCAGGGAAATCCCAGAGGTAGACCCTCTATCCAACCTGCAGTTTCAATCCAAAGTAATGCAAGACCTCCACCTCAAAATAGGGGAAGTCAAAGAGAGTTGTTTCCAAATCGGTCGTCCACTTCCAAGGCAGTAACGCTGGAAGTGATTGAAGAAGAAGAAGAAGATGAAAGAGATCATACTCCACCTGCGAGATGAGGACATCTCGCATTTTTTAAGTGGGGTAGAATGTAAGATTCCTCCCCAGCCTCTCAGGATGTCCAGTATCTTCCCCTGTAGACAAATCCCTCTTCAGAAATATAAAGGATCTTGTTTCTACCAGTTTTGGCCTAGAGAGAGAAAATCTTCCTGAGAGTGGTAATTCAGTTTTTCAATATTTTTGGATAGAAAAATATCTCTTCTTATTAAAATAAGTTCCCCCAAATCAGAAGTTCAAAAAGATTTTCAAAATGTGCATTAGAAATCAAGTATAATATGTTCAAGAGGCCTTATCTTGAGAGTCAAGATTTTTTTTGAAATTTTAAATTAAGGTTCCTATGGGGAGGAGATAAATCCAATTTGTAAATGAAAAATACCCAAAAATGAGTAAATGCTCACATGAGATGAAGAGTTGACTATGTACAAGGGTTATAAGAAAAAACTATGAGTATTACTAAAAAAATGAGATATTTTGGGTATAATGATTCCATTTTGACACGTGTAAGGAAGGGGAGTCCCTTCAAGGAGGTGCCTACTTCACATGCTTGAATGAGTTTTAAACTCAAAAATAATGTGATATTTTTATCTCTCCTCTCTCTTGGATCAAACCGAATCAAAATCGAATAAAAAAGGAACCAAACTAGGTCCAAATCTAGTCCAAATTCAACCAAACCGAATCTGGAAAATTCTACAAATCAGTTAGTCTTGGTTAGAGCCTCCCTCTCCTATAAATAGAACTTGAGCCCTTTGTAAAAAAATAGGAGAATTATACTATGCCAGAATTATGCTGAAATAATGATAATTTTTACTATTCTCTAAAATTCTCTCCAAATTGAAGAAATTGGAGCTTCCCTCCTCCTTCAATCTCCATTGGTGGTTCCATCAGCATACCAAATCAATTGATTGGTTGAGGTTCTCTACCATGATCAAAGAATCAAGCAATTTGTAAGGTAAAATGTGAATTTTGATCTTTTTTCATAATTTCTCAATGTTTCTCTCTTCTCAACCCCTCTCAAGCTTGAGGAGCTTAATTAGAATGGCTTCTTAATGCTATTGAAGTTAATTGATGAATGGTAGTAAGGAAATACATAAATTCCCATTTATGCTTAATTTTAATGATTTTAATGATTTTTGTCTTCTCTAAAATGATTATGATGTAATGCCTCATTGAAAAAAGACATTCCCCTCTCTTCTTTAGTAAATCCAACCGTTCTTTATCCTAGATGAATGATTAATGGATAGAATCAAGTTTTTCATAATTTTTTTCTTAAATAGGTAGAAATTATTTACATTAGAATGATTTAAATACTCTTGGTGAAATTCTAGTTGATTTTAGCGAATTAAAAATTGAAAAATGGTCAGCCATACAAAGGAGGTTATGGCAAAATTTTCTAAAATTGTGTAAAATAAGTTTTATTTTTTTATTCAAAAAGAGTAATTCCCAGCATATATGTATTCTTAAAATGTCAATTTTCATCCTAGGTATAAGAAAATACATACTAAAAATATTTTATTAAAAAGTTTTACTTTCTTTAGAATTAAGTTTTGTGCATAGAAGGAAGTATATTGAAATTGTAATACTCATTATAAAAGTGTGATTTTCATCATAAATGATTTTATGCATAAATTAGATGCATGAAAGAAATTCTTTTATATTAAAAGAGTGATTTTCATCATAAATGATTTGTATGCATAAAAGATATTTTTTATATTAAATGTGTGATTTTCATCATAAATGATTTTATGCATAAATTAGATGCATAAAAGAAATTCTTTTATATTAAAAGAGTGATTTTCATCATAAATGATTTGTATGCATAAACATATGCATAAAAGATATTTTTTATATTAAAAGTGTGATTTTTATCATAAATGATTTTATGCATAATTAGATGCATAAAAGAATTTATGTTATATTAAAAGAGTGATTTTCATCATAAATAATTTGTATGCATAAACGTATGCATAAAAGATATTTTTTTATATTAAAAGTGTGATTTTCATCATAAATCATTTTATGCATAAATTAGATGCATAAAAGAACTTCTTTTATATTAAAAGAGTGATTTTCATCATAAATGATTTGTATGCATAAACATATGCATAAAAGATATTTTTTATATTAAAAGTGAGATTTTTATCATAAATGGATTTTATGCATAAATTAGATGCATAAGAGAAATTCTTTTATTCTAAAAGTGTAATTCTTATTAAATTGGATTTATGCATGGAAAGATGCATAAAGAATTTATTTTAACCCAAAAGTGTTATTCTCATAAATTTTGATTTTATGCATAGAAAGATGCATAAAGAAATCTATTTTTAGTTCAAAAGAGTTATTTTCATCAATTTTGATTTTATGCATGAGAAGATGCATAAAAGATTGAATTTTCATTCAAAAGTGTCATTCTCATTTAAAATGAATTTATGCATAGGAAGATGCTTAAAAGATTGATTTTTATTTCGAAAGTGTTATTCTCTTTAAAATGGAATTTATGCATAAATAGATGCGTAAAGAAATCTTATATCAAAAATAAGAATTCTCTTGTATTCTATAAATAGATATGAGGATGTGAAATGAATCAGATAGATGAAAATAAACGAAGAATGGATGGAGATGTATGTATGTGAAAGAATGGATGTAGATGTATATATGTGAAGGATGTATGTGAAAGGAAAGATGTATGTGTATGTGATAAGTATGGATGTAGATGTGAATGTGGATGTATGAATGTAAATAAGGATGTACGGATGTATGAATGTAGATGTGGATGTGGATGTATGAATGTGGATGTAGAAATGGATGTATGAATGTGGATGTGGAAATGGAAATGGATGTATGAATGTGAATGTGGGTGTGGATGTATGAATGTGAATGTGGATGTGTGGATGTGGAAATGGAAGTGTGGATGTATGAATGTAGATGTATAAATGTAAATATGGATGTGCGAATGTATGAATGTATATGTGGATGTGGATGTATGAATATAAATATGGATGTGCGGATGTATGAATGTAGATGTGGATGTGGATGTATGAATGTGAATGGGGATGTAGATGTATGAATGTGAATATGGATGTGTGGATGTGGAAATGAAAGTGTGGATGTATGAATGTAGATGTGGATGTGGATGCATAAATGTAAATATGGATGTGCGGATGTATGAATGTAGATGTGGATGTGGATGTATGAATGTAAATATGGATGTGCAGATGTATGAATAAAGATGTGGTTGTGGATGTATGAATGTGAATGGAGATGTGGATGTATGAATGTGGATGTGGATGTGGAAATGGATGTATGGATGTGGTTGTGGATGTGGATGTGGATGTGGATGTGAATGTATGAATGTGGAAGTGGATGTATGGATGTGGAAGTACGAATGTGGATGTGTATGTGGAATAATGAATGCGAATGTGTATGTGAAATGATATGATGTCGATATGAGTGAATGGATGAGATGTGATGGCATGTGAATAAATGATATGTGATGTGAATGAATCTGATGTGATGAGATGAAAAATGATGTGATTGGATAAGAATGAGTACACATATGAATGGAATGTGGAATAAGTAATGTGGATTGATCTGGGATAATGTGGAAAGACGAGAGTTCAATATAGAAACTGTATTGTGACCTATTTGTAAATGACTGTTTTATGTCAAGAATGCTGGGGAAGCATTTTGATCGTCTTGTGATTAAGGTTGTGGTTGAGACCTAACTGTGATAAAGTTGCAACTCTTGAGACGGGCAGTCAATGGAGGACATCTCGTGTAGCAAGGTCGGCTGAGGTCTTGACCGATTTAAATGGTGAGCTTCCGGTACGGTGGATGAGGGACCAAGGAAGCGGCCTATGAGTGAAGCGCTAGGTGACCTACGAAGGATCCTAGAGGGTGCTAACCATATGGTGCTCGGCGGGCTCTGGGTCACCGAAGATACCCACACGTGCATCGTGGAAGATATTGAATCAAGGAGTAAGAGTTGTTTTCTGAAACTGGGCATTGATTTGGTTGATTGAACTTGCTAATCCTCAACGGATGAGTCCATGGCTCTTTTATATGGATCTGTTGGTTGATCTTGCTGATCTTCAACGGAGATTCCATCTTGATTTTCATAAGTGATTATATTGCCGGGTACTATGAGTTAGGAACTATTGAAAAGGCCCCTAAGTGGACGGGTGGTGAGCGTTCTGGTTGCCAATGATGCCATAGATACTCCGATGAAGGAATGATTGGAAATTAAGATTCAACCGGATATTTTGGAGGATTGTGATTCACTGATACAATGGTTTTATTAAAGGATTGTTTTAAAGATAGCTGATGCTGAGAAAAAAGGCAATTTCATATTGGTGTGACTAGTTTTATGTCTGCATGAACATCCGGCTAGGGGGCCTGGGAACTCTTTTCCCTGGTACCCAGGACAAAACCTAACCAAATTCCTAATTGGATCCCAATCACTACAGTGGTTGGCTAACCCATGGGACTGGATGGTGGACTGATGGATCCGTAAATCGAGGCTCAATTTCTGTTTAGTTCGATAGATGAAGTAAATCCCGGACAAAAATTGTTCTATGGAAAAGAATCAACGGCTATGCCTCTCAATGAGGAGAAAAGAATTGATCTCTATGATCCAGGTATAGTCTTTTTCCTTGATCTGACTATGGGACTTACGGGTTCGGTCAGATGAGCTCAGTTAGTTAAGGCTTTTGACTACATTAGGGAAAAGTTATCCTAGTGGAATTACCCGTGCTTTCCGAACAAAGGAAATTTTTTCCGGGTTTGTTTTTGGAAAAACTGACGGATTAGTCTCTTCTCCGGATATTCGTGGGCAAGGCCCCGAGTGTGGGACCCTGCCCTATGCAAGAAGTGCTACTTCCACTACTCTAGCAACCCGAATCCGTTGCACGGTGGGGGACAGGGATCTTACAGGCTTGGACACTCTCTAGCTTAGAGGTTACTTTGAGGTGGTTTTTTTTTCACTCCCCTTGGGTGTATCTTTAGCTAATCTTAGGTGGTAGAGTGTTACAACATTTCAAAGGATTTTTGGCCTACTCATTTGGTGGCCTTTACAAGTTAGCTTGGGTAGTGAGGGAATTTTTGCACACTCATTTGGCCACATTTCATTACATAATTTTCAATTCTTGGTCATGAAATTGCCTACTCATATTGGCTGCATTTACAAAGGTCACATATTTTTGGTGAGTTTAGAGATTACTTGCATACTCGTATGGTTGTGGCTTTTTGCGAAGGTGGAGGTTTTACAAAGGTTTTTCTTACCATTTTTGTTGATGAAGATTTTGATAATGCCCAATCAATGTAGAAGGACCACTACAATTTGCAAATTATGCTCATACACACCAAAATATCTTCCCTCATAATAGGAGACCCTTTACTGTGTGTTGAACTCTTATTATGAAGCCCCATAATTAAAACACTCTTACTTTATGATTTCATACCTTCAAAAATGGAGCCTTATCATTTTCTACGCTGGAGCTTGTGGAGGAGATTGTCGTCACACTGCGTGTGAAGAAGGTTGTTGTTGTGACTGCAAGTTGTTTTCTTCTCTTGTACTGCTCTACAACAGCTCACTACTATAGTTTGTGCTACACGCTTGAGCCGGTTGGAAAATGTGATGCGTTTTTTTTTCTACTGCGTAGAGGTGCAGGTGTCGTTCAGTGCTACCATGATTTTGTTTTTGCTGCCCTTCTCTTTTTTTTAGGTCTCTGTTTGCATATACTGGCCTTGTAAAAGCAGGGCCTCTATCTATGGTTCCATTCGATGAACACTTGAGATTCTTATGGTTCACGAGCCCATGCGGCTTGAGTGCAGACACTCAACCTTATGCCAGCCTCAAGCACGATCATTCTTTCTTGCTCGTATTTGGCTTTCCCCCCATAGGATTCAAGCCTAGGGAAAAAACAAGAGATGCGCTTCTTCTCCCTCAACCTCCTTCTCTCCAAAATAAAAATAGATTGGCTCAACACTTGCACTGCTTTCCACTTCCCTGTACTGGTAGGCACCTTTTACAAACACTGTTATGTTCCCTTAGTCACGCCCTCTCTCTCTATTATTGAAGGCAGTTGTGGGTGTCATTGGGTTGGCGTCTGTGTGATGTTGCCTTCTCCTCTAGAGTTGTGTCTCTCCTTTCAACTAAGATGAAGCCTGTCATGCAAGTGCTGCCACGTAGGCTAAAGCATAGAGTTACTGCTCTAAGAATGAAAGCTTAGAAGATGCTAATCAGATCTATGGAAGAGAAGAGATAAGTAGACTAATTATCCCTCAAGGACCTTTTAAAAATTTACTCAAACTACTTTTCGAATAAAGATTAAGGAAATATTCTAATCATAAACACTTGCTATGGCCAGCCTTAGTGGCTCTGATACCATGTTGAAATACATGAATCTAGGGCGGCTCACAGCAAGTGATCAAAGCCATAATGAAAGATTAAGAAAATGCTAGTACAAGATTAAGATAAAGATTAATTAATGACATAATGATTAAGGCACAAACTCCCTAATCTCATTATAATAATCAAGATCTATACACCCATATTTATAGTCTTGGGAAGGACTCCAATGCATGCTTTTTGTACACCCTAGTGCCAACCATGTGTTCATTAATGCTCACACTACATGTGCAACCTTGTGCTTTCCATGTGTCACCTTTTGACCATCGAATTCACCTTTTACAAGTGACCATACAAATTGACCTTTGATATTAGACACTTAGTCTATTCCTTTATCTAATGTGCATGCTTCTTCTCTTATTCTTGTGACTCACTCCCTACCTTCTTTGTGCTCCACGGCACCACATTTCTCAACAATTATGTGTTAATAATATCATGGGTGCAACATGTGTTGGAGCACTAGGAGATATTTTGGAAGACATGTGAACATCTTTTATGGTTTCATATTTAGGTACTAATATTTTTATAAGGCTACGGCCCTAAATCTCTGTACATACCAATTAGTATTTTATACTTTTGGTAGCCCAACTCTTGGAAGACATGTGAACATCTTTTATGGTTTCATATTTAGGTACTAATGTTTTTGTAAGGCTAAGGCCCCAAACCTCTATACATGCCAATTAGTATTTTATACTTTTGGTAAGCCCAAGTCTTAATGGTTTCATATTTAAGTACTAATATTTTTACAAGGCTAAGGCCCCAAACCTCTGTACATACCAATTAGTATTGTATACTTTTGGTAGGCCCAAGTCTTTATATTTTGTAGCTTGTTATATTTTTATAGAGATTTTACTCTCAAAAACTCAAAGCACTTGTACTTTGTTTTTGTAGTTATATTTTTGAAAAGAAAGCTTTTTCTAATACATATAAATATGGGTTAGTGGTATAAGGTCCACACTCATCCAGGGGAGATTCAACCCAATCTTATGCCAACACTGATCTCTTTCTTATTCTCTAGCTCTCTTATTTATTCAGTTTTGTTTATTAGATTTTGTTTATTAAGATTTCTTCTCTTAATTTGTGAAAAGTCTATGCACACTATGCTCTAATTTTTATGCTTAAGAATTAGAATTCCTCCTCCAAGCGTCTTAAATATCCTGACAATGGTAAATGTCTTTTTGCTTGATTCTTTGCACCGTGAAAAGAAGCATTAAGTGAAATATGGACTCTCATTTTTTCCCCTTAAGGATTTCCATATCTCCTCTCTCTAGAAAAACCCTAAGATGATGTATGTAACTAAAAGAGGGGAAACCATGAAATCACGCATAAATTATATGCCTTGAATGACTAATTTAGCACGACAAGATTCAAACTTGATACTCATTTTTCATACATGTGCTAAATCTGTCCACCTATCTGATATATCTACCAAGGTCAATGAGAACTGGGCTCACTGAGTGGCCTATTCTATGAGTACCACTGTCAAACAAGATGACGACTTAGTGGAAAATGTCTTAAGAAATTCATTTTTCTCATACTCTTGGTCATGTTTCCCTTCTACTTATCTTCAAGCTCCTGGGCTCACAATGATGCCAACCATTGGAGTGTGAGCTCTAGGACTAACAAGAACCTAGGGGGTCGATGTGGGAGGCAAACTCAGCACACGGAAGCTATCGACGAGGGCCGAGGTGGTGGTCTGAGCACAGGTCTTCTTATGGCTCTCTCTCTCTCTCTCTCTCTCTCTCTCTCTCTCTCTCTCTCTCTCTCTCTCCCCCCCCCACACTGGTGGGGGGTAAACTTCAAAAGTAGGTTGTATGATGATGATGGTCCCACTTTGTATAATATGGCTTGGATTTGACATTCCAAGCTCATAGCTCTAGTCTTTGTTTTCTTTTATACCATGATGAGATTACACGGACACTATTCTATCACTTTTGGTCTCATAGAGCCACTCATCCTACAAGATCAAAAAATGGGGGGCACGGTAAACCCTTTTAAGATTTTGTCAAAACCACCTCATGTGACATATCATTAGAAAGATCTTGAAGAGTAGGTTCTAAATCCACATCCTCTGACAGCTTTGGAATTGGTATGCTCAAGATACACCAAAAAGTATATTGAAAAGAAAATTCCCCAAGTAATGGTATTTTCCCAAACTCCCTAATATGGTCTAGTTTGGGTCTTTTGAAGGCGTTTAATATAACTCTCTCTCTCTCTCTCTCTCTCTCTCTCTCTCTCTCTCTCTCTCTCTCCAGTAGCCATGAAGACCTACAATCCACCATAGTTTCATTTTACAATGCCCTAACCCTAGCTTAGACCATCAAATGGTATCAAAGCTATATGTCTCCTCCACCACTATCATTATCCACCCACATTCCATCCCGCCATATGAGCCCTATACACATGGCTCCTCCAACACTATCATTATGCACCCGCATTACATCCCACTATATGATTATACACATGGTGACATCTAAGTGGGCTTTGCCAACTTGGATGCAAAGCCCAATTAGGCAATCTTTCTTTCGTGCGTCGCCTACAGTGATGAGATTTTCATTGACAAGGGCTCTAATGGTGATATCATTATCGCCATCAATATTGATTCCCATGCACAAGATCTAAGTCTTGAAACCATGAAAACGACACTGCCAACAAAAAGGGTGACATCGCCAATATCGAGGGGGATTCTTCTTCAGAATTCATATGTGTGTGTGGTCATGTGAGTCCTGTGTTGGGTTCATCCCCCGAAAAAGATTTGTAGCAAATGTTACATGTGTGTTTTTCTCTTTATGTGCTTTGAGTCACTTATCTTCAATAACACTCTACCATAAATCCCTTATAAAAGTAAGTGTGGGATATTAAAACCAATATAGGACATGGACAATTAACTCCTAGTGTTACCTTGGCCTCTTGAGTCAGAGTTGGGGATAACCTACATGAACCTTCAAGCCAAGCATGATAAGCCTCTAAGCCTATTGAGGCTAAGCTCCCCAAAGCCTTTGTGCCAAGCTTATCAGCTCTAAGCCAAGTTACATAAGCATCTCATCCTGCAACTAAAACATACAAGATTCGAACTAAAGTTGGAGCATGTGTATTCCTACCTTAATGAAAGTTCCTCTCATCACACTTTTACCTTCACTATGAAGAAGGGGATTTTTTTGAGTATTTTCGAGTCTCATGTGTGCTTTTCCACCTCGTGTTTATATGTGTGTACTTATGTTTGGATGTCCATCTTGTCTAGTAGTGTATATTCACTCATGTGTATGTGCATGTGAACTACCTCTTAGAGGGGTCAAAATAATATCTAGATATTATTGTGTGTGATGACATAAGCAATGATGTCAAAGAAGAGAATCTTTAAACTTATGAATGGTACATGTACTTCATTGAAACATCAATCTATTTGTGAGATCCCTGTTCCCACCGCGCAACGGATTCGGGATACTAGCAGCGGAAGTAGCACTTCTTGCGCGAGGCAGGGTCCCACACTCGGGGCCTCGTCCACGGATATCCGGACAAAAGACTAATCCGTCGGTTTTTCCAAAACCAGACCCAGAAAAACTTCCCTTATCCGGAAAGCACGGGCGATTCCACCAGGATAATTTTTACTCTAACGTAGTCAAAACTCTTACTGATCAAACAGATCCGACTGCATCTATAAAGATACTTGGTCAGATCAAGGAAGAAACTTGCACTTGGATCATTGGGATCAACGCTTTTTTCCCCACCAAGGAGGCACAGCCGTTGATTCCTATCCATAGAACAATTACTATCCGGGATTTACTTTATCTATCGTAATAACAGAAATTGAGTCTCGATTTACGGATCCATCAGTCCAGCCTAACCCCATCCGATCCCATGGGTTAGCCAACCGCCCAACCACTGTAGTGATGGGATCCAATTTGGAATTTTGTTAGGTTTTGTCCCGGGTACCAAGGAAAAGAGTTCCAAGGCCCCCTAGCCGGAATTTCATGCAAACATAAAACTAGCCACACCACTTACACACCCAATATGAAAATTGCCTTTTTCTTAGCATCAGCTAACTTTAAAACAATCCTTTAATGAAACCATAGTACCACTGATCACAATCTCCCAAATTATCCAGTTGATTCATAATTTCCCATCATTCCTTCATCAGAGTATCTATGGCATCATTGGCAACTAGAACGCTCACCACCTGTCCACACAGGGACCGTTTCAATAGTTCCTAGCCCATAATACTCAACAATATAATCACTTATCAAGATGGACTCTCGTTGAAGATCAGCAAGATCAACCAACAGATCCATATAAAAGAGCCATGGACTCATCCGTTGAGGACCAGCAAGGTCAGTCAACCAGATCCATGCCCGGTTCCAGAAAACAACTCTTACTCCTTGTTCCAATATCTTCCTCGACGCACGCGTGGGTATCCTGGGCGACCCAGAGCCCGAGCACCGTATGGTCAGCACCCTCTAGGATCCTTCGCAGGTGACCTAGCGCTTCACTCATAGGCCGCTTCCTTGGTCCCTCATCCACCGTACCGGAAGCTCACCATTTTAATCGAACCGAGGCTGGTCAAGACCTCGGCCGACCTTGCTACGCGAGACGTCCTCCATTGACTCTCCGTCAGCAGTTGCAACTTTATCAGTTAGGTCTCCACGACCTTAATCACAAGACGGTCAAAATGCTTTCCCAGCATTCTTGACATAAAACAGCCATTTACAAACAGCATTTACAAACAGTTTACAAATACAATTTCTATATTAACTCTCATTTTTCCACATTATCCCTCATGCAATCCACATTACTTATTCCACATTTCATTTATATGTGTACTCATCCAATCATATCATTTTCCATCTCTTCACTTCAGATTCCTTCACATCACATATCATATATTCACATTCATATCCACATCCATACATCCACATCCACATCCACATTCACATCCATACATCCACATCTACATGCTTATCTCCATTTTCACATCCTCATTTATACATCCACATCCCATATCCACATTCATACATACACATCCATATCCACATCCATATCCGCATTCATACATACACATCCATATCCACATCCACATGCATACATTCATTATCACGTCCTCATTCATACATCCACATCCACATACATACATACATACATCCACATCCACATCCATTTTCTCATTCACATCTATACATCCATATCTACATGCACATTCACATCCATACATCCACATCTATATCCTCATTCACATCCATACATCCACATTCATGCATCCACATCTACATGCCTACATCCATACATACAAATCCACATTTACATCCATGCATCCACATCTACATGCCTACATCCATACATACAAATCCACATTTACATCCATGCATCCACATCCACATCCTCATTCACATCCATACATCCACATTCATACATCCACATCCACACCCACATTCACATCCATACATCCACATCTACATGCTTATCTCCATTTTCACATCCTCATTTATACATCCACATCCCATATCCACATTCATACATACACATCCATATCCACATCCACATGCATACATACATCCACATCCACATTCCCATTCACATATATACATCTTTATCTACATGTACATTCACATCCATACATCCACATCTATATCCTCATTCACATCCATACATCCACATTCATGCATTCACATCTACATGCATACATCCATACATCCACATCCACATTTACATCCATGCATCCACATCTACATCCTCATTCACATCCATACATCCACATTCATACATCCATACATCCACATTCATACATCCACATCCACATCCACATTCACATCCATACATCCACATTCATACATCCACATCCACATCCATACATCCACATTCATACATCCACATCCACATCCACATTCACATCCATACATCCACATTCATACATCCACCTCCACATCCACATGCATCTTATCATATCTTATCACTTCCCATATCTTTTATGCATACCTCTATGCATGAAATTCAATTATGCTAAAAGTAACACTTTTATAATAAAATATTCAACTTTTATGCATACCTCTATGCATGAAATCCAATATGATAAAACTAACACTTTTGATATAAAAAAATTATCCTTTATGCATACTTCTATGCATGAAAATTAAAAATGATAAAAGTAACACTTTTGATATAAAAAATTTTCCTTTATGCATCCTTCTATGCATGAAAATTAAAAATGATAAAAATAACACTTTTAATATAAAAAAATTATCCTTTATGCATACTTCTATGCATGAAAATTAAAAATGATAAAAGTAACACTTTTGATATAAAAATTTTTCCTTTATGCATACTTCTATGCATGAAAATTAAAAATGATAAAAGTAACACTTTTGATATAAAAATTTTTCCTTTATGCATACTTCTATGCATGAAAATTAAAAATGATAAAAGTAACACTTTTGATATAAAAAAAATTATCCTTTATGCATGATATTAAAATTCAATTTCTCCATGATTATAATGAAATTCTTTCAATTAATCTAGGATGATAATTCCTAGAATATGGTAGGAAGTCCTCTTTTTATGCTTTGAATGAAATTATTTTATGCATAATTTTTATAAAAATTTTGCCATAGCTCCGCTGCTATGACTGATAAATCTCAATTTTTTCTAAGGGATAAAGCTTATCATTAAGGAAATAATTAAAATGATCTCTAATTGGATCATTAATCTATAGTGGATTGAATCATCAATATGCATAAACTAAAAGCATAGAAAAAAGCCATTAAATTGGCCTCAAGCATAGCTTAATCTTGGGTTAAGGAAAAGCTTTATGAAAAGCTTGATTTGGATTGAGAACGGGTCATGAGTATGACCATTTCTTGAGTGAGAGAGAGAGTTTACATAAAAATCATTAGAATTTAAACATAAATGAAAATTAACTTCAATAGCATTTATT
This sequence comes from Cibotium barometz, assembly GCF_041138505.1. Taxonomy (NCBI): domain Eukaryota; kingdom Viridiplantae; phylum Streptophyta; class Polypodiopsida; order Cyatheales; family Cibotiaceae; genus Cibotium; species Cibotium barometz. The sequence continues at coordinate 52,448,415 of NC_141049.1, read as the reverse complement.
AACTTATGTAACTCTTCACTACTATTCAAACTTCAATAGTATTTAAAAAAAAAACATACCAATTAAACTTCTCAAGCTTGAGAGGGGTTGAGAAGAGAGAAACATTGAGAAATTATAGAAAGATCAATATTCACTAATTACCTTACAACTTGCTTGATTCTTTGTTCACGGTAGAGGCCCCCAACCAATCAATTGGTTAAGTATGTTGATGGAGCCACTAATGGGGATTGAAGAAAGAGGGAAGCTCCAAAAACTAGTGAATTATTAAATGAATTCACAGTTCTTGGCTTAGGTGGAGTAGAGTAACGATGCATAAACACTAACTATTTTTCAACAAGGGGGAGGCTTCTATTTATAGGAAAAATTGAGCTCCTAACCAAACAAACTGATTCTAGAATTTTCTAAATCAGTTTGGTCAATATTTGACCATTTTTAGGTCAGTTAAGCTAACTTTTTGGAACTAGACTTGAATGAGGAGAGAGGAGAGATGAAATATCTCAATTTTTATGAGTTTAAAACTCATTCAAGCATGTGAAATATGCACCTCCTTTAAAGAACTCCCCTTCCTTACATATGTGTCATAATGGAATCATTTTAATATTGCTCATAGTTTTTTTTTACTAATAAACCTTGTACATTTTCAACTCTTCATCTTATGTGAAATATGCACCTCCTTTAAAGAATTCCCCTTCCTTACATATGTGTCATAATGGAATCATTTTAATATTGCTCATAGTTTTTTACTAATAAACCTTGTACATTTTCAACTCTTCATCTTATGTGAAATATGCACCTCCTTTAAAGAATTCCCCTTCCTTACATATGTGTCATAATGGCATCATTTTAATATTGCTCATAGTTTTTTACTAATAAACCTTGTACATTTTCAACTCTTCACCTTATGTGAGCATTTACTCATTTTTGGGTATCTTCTTTTTTACAAATTTGGATTTATCTCTTCCCTACACATGGATTGATGCTATTGGCCCATAGGAACCTTAATTGGACCATAGTCTAAAGATTTCTGAAAATCTAGACCCTTAGACTAAGGTTCTTTATACCTATTTCCAATTAATTCCAATTGCACATTGGAAAATTCTTTTTGAATTTCTATTTCAGGGGAACTCATCTGAATTATAAGAGAGATTTTTCTATCCAAAAATATTCAAAATCTGAATATTCTCTCTCTAGAATATTTTTCTCTCTCTAGGCTAAAACAGATAGAAACAAGGTCTTTATATTTCTGAAGAGGGTTGATTACAGGGGAAGATACTAGACATCAAAAAGAGGTTGGGGGAGGAATCTTACATTCTACCCCACTTAAAAAACGCGAGATGTCCTCATCTCGCAACTTGTGATAATTTCGCAAGATTCACGAATATGAGACTTAGAGAAAACTTTTAATCAAGATTAACCACCAAGAAATGTCTTAAAGAGAGCAAGATTCAAAATAAGAACAAGATTTAAACTTTATTCATTCTCGGAACTTATACAGTAAAGATAGAAGAACTCTTTACACTTCCATAAGCCCGCCCATCATATGATCACAAAAGCAGTCCTCACAAGCTGCACAAGTATAAGGTAACTCATCTATGGGAATGATTCTGTGGGTTATTGCTGCGCCTATCTCAGTGGTATGAGGTGTTCTAACAAAAGGACCTCTGAGAGGCAAGCCAAAAATGGGGTAAAGGCATATCTTCTCATGAGGAAGAAAACACGCCAGTAAGAAGACCCGCTCAGAAAACCCAGGATGCCTTGATCTCATGACGCAGTAGTATCGGGGACCCAAACCCAAAGCTTCAATAACCATGGCCAAGCGGACATTGTTACGAAAGTGCTGCTGACCCCAGGGTGTTACCCTAGTTATGTCTTGATAGGTCCGCCATTTTGTCTGCGCTACAGAAGTTCCCAAGTGAGGGAAAAGTGAGCGCTCATACTGCTCTATAAAATCTTTCTTCACAGACTCCCTTGCGTCTTGAAGGTGAGAAATCATTAGGGATAAAACTAGTTCTTGTTGCCAAGCCATGAAGGAGATTAAGAAAGAAGGAGATCGATGGAAATAAAATTACTGTGAGCGACAAGTAAAAGTTACGACTTATATAAAGGAAGGAGCTAGCGTAACTTAGAAGCCAACGGTAACTTGCCACTGAAGTTTTACCGTCTTTCCATGATTTGGGTTTGACACATTTTTCTATAGAAGGCATTAAGAATTTTGAGATGAAGAGATAAAAGAAGCTTGTAGGCTAAGTCACCTACTTTCATTGAATTCAGATATAAGGCTCACAATATCTGGGGGATAACTTCATATACTCCCCAAGAGATAAAGAACTTCTTTTGGGCCGTACTCGAATGAAGACCAAAACCTTGATATCCAAAACATCGATTCTCACTTCTGAACTCATTGTTCTGAATCCTTAAAACAGGTGGGACTCTTGAGAAGTATTCTAGGAAAAAGGTTCTTTCTTTTTTAAATAGAATCTTTCTTTTATTTTAGAGAGAGAATAATTATAAGATCAGAAAGGGAGATTCTTACTCCTGTATACCTCTAAGGCTGGGGGAGGAATCTTACATTCTACCCCACTTAAAAGGTGCAAGATGTCCTCATCTCGCAAGTAGAGGACAACTTTTTTGCTTAACATCCAATTTTATTTTGGGGTTCCTTATATTCTGGTCAACCCAGCAGAACACTGGGATAAATATCCCTTATATAGAACTCATCATTAATATTCAGATCATATCATTCATATCTTTAACATGATAATGGTCCATTAGACCGAAAAATTTCCTTCTGAACATTCCTCCACGGGAATTTCAGTCAAGCAAGTTCTCAATTTGTCATCCCTTAACTTGATCTACTGATCAAGTGTTAACAGTAACAATTTGACAGCACAACCCACTAATCTCATAGTGATTTGCTGAATTCATTATCATCATTCCAATTATGAATATCATCACTGGGACTCGTCCCATTCATCCTCATTGTGGTTTTGTTCAGATTTTTATATTTCAACTAATTTCAGAAATCATCATTTTTCAATCAGAATTTTCAATCAGAATCCAATTCAATTCATCAATTCTCAAACAGAATTAAAAATCATATCAACCACATTCGAATTCATCATCTGGATAGCATTAACGCTTATAATTTCAAGTCTTAGATTTACTCGTATATACAGTCAGTAAAGAGCTGCAGTATACTCTCGGTATATACGGGTAGTCGTGGCTCTTGGAATTATAAGGTAAATACCATCATGTCTAGGACTCAAGCACGTCAGGGATTCTTTGTAATTGCGGTACTTCCATCTGAAGACCCAATTACCAAATTACGAATTTCAGTTTGAATATCAAATTGTATGAATTATATCACACAATTACAACCTTTTTGTGCTTCTTGATAAATTTTTGACATATTTGTCTTCTCAGTTGATCTTTATTAACCAAATGCTCTGATACCAACTGTGAGATCCCTGTTCCCACCGCGCAACGGATTCGGGATACTAGCAGCGGAAGTAGCACTTCTTGCGCGAGGCAGGGTCCCACACTCAGGGCCTCGTCCACGGATATCCGGACAAAAGACTAATCCGTCGGTTTTTCCAAAACCAGACCCAGAAAAACTTCCCTTATCCGGAAAGCACGGGCGATTCCACCAGGATAATTTTTACTCTAACGTAGTCAAAACTCTTACTGATCAAACAGATCCGACTGCATCTATAAAGATACTTGGTCAGATCAAGGAAGAAACTTGCACTTGGATCATTGGGATCAACGCTTTTTTCCCCACCAAGGAGGCACAGCCGTTGATTCCTATCCATAGAACAATTACTATCCGGGATTTACTTTATCTATCGTAATAACAGAAATTGAGTCTCGATTTATGGATCCATCAGTCCAGCCTAACCCCATCCGATCCCATGGGTTAGCCAACCGCCCAACCACTGTAGTGATGGGATCCAATTTGGAATTTTGTTAGGTTTTGTCCCGGGTACCAAGGAAAAGAGTTCCAAGGCCCCCTAGCCGGAATTTCATGCAAACATAAAACTAGCCACACCACTTACACACCCAATATGAAAATTGCCTTTTTCTTAGCATCAGCTAACTTTAAAACAATCCTTTAATGAAACCATAGTACGACTGATCACAATCTCCCAAATTATCCAGTTGATTCATAATTTCCCATCATTCCTTCATCAGAGTATCTATGGCATCATTGGCAACTAGAACGCTCACCACCTGTCCACACAGGGGCCGTTTCAATAGTTCCTAGCCCATAATACTCAACAATATAATCACTTATCAAGATGGACTCTCGTTGAAGATCAGCAAGATCAACCAACAGATCCATATAAAAGAGCCATGGACTCATCCGTTGAGGACCAGCAAGGTCAGTCAACCAGATCCATGCCAGGTTCCAGAAAACAACTCTTACTCCTTGTTCCAATATCTTCCTCGACGCACGCGTGGGTATCCTGGGCGACCCAGAGCCCGAGCACCGTATGGTCAGCACCCTCTAGGATCCTTCGCAGGTGACCTAGCGCTTCACTCATAGGCCGCTTCCTTGGTCCCTCATCCACCGTACCGGAAGCTCACCATTTTAATCGAACCGAGGCTGGTCAAGACCTCGGCCGACCTTGCTACGCGAGACGTCCTCCATTGACTCTCCGTCAGCAGTTGTAACTTTATCAGTTAGGTCTCCACGACCTTAATCACAAGACGGTCAAAATGCTTTCCCAGCATTCTTGACATAAAACAGCCATTTACAAACAGCATTTACAAACAGTTTACAAATACAATTTCTATATTAACTCTCATTTTTCCACATTATCCCTCATGCAATCCACATTACTTATTCCACATTTCATTTATATGTGTACTCATCCAATCATATCATTTTCCATCTCTTCACTTCAGATTCCTTCACATCACATATCATATATTCACATTCATATCCACATCCATACATCCACATCCACATCCACATTCACATCCATACATCCACATCTACATGCTTATCTCCATTTTCACATCCTCATTTATACATCCACATCCCATATCCACATTCATACATACACATCCATATCCACATCCATATCCGCATTCATACATACACATCCATATCCACATCCACATGCATACATTCATTATCACGTCCTCATTCATACATCCACATCCACATACATACATACATACATCCACATCCACATCCATTTTCTCATTCACATCTATACATCCATATCTACATGCACATTCACATCCATACATCCACATCTATATCCTCATTCACATCCATACATCCACATTCATGCATCCACATCTACATGCCTACATCCATACATACAAATCCACATTTACATCCATGCATCCACATCTACATGCCTACATCCATACATACAAATCCACATTTACATCCATGCATCCACATCCACATCCTCATTCACATCCATACATCCACATTCATACATCCACATCCACACCCACATTCACATCCATACATCCACATCTACATGCTTATCTCCATTTTCACATCCTCATTTATACATCCACATCCCATATCCACATTCATACATACACATCCATATCCACATCCACATGCATACATACATCCACATCCACATTCCCATTCACATATATACATCTTTATCTACATGTACATTCACATCCATACATCCACATCTATATCCTCATTCACATCCATACATCCACATTCATGCATTCACATCTACATGCATACATCCATACATCCACATCCACATTTACATCCATGCATCCACATCTACATCCTCATTCACATCCATACATCCACATTCATACATCCATACATCCACATTCATACATCCACATCCACATCCACATTCACATCCATACATCCACATTCATACATCCACATCCACATCCATACATCCACATTCATACATCCACATCCACATCCACATTCACATCCATACATCCACATTCATACATCCACCTCCACATCCACATGCATCTTATCATATCTTATCACTTCCCATATCTTTTATGCATACCTCTATGCATGAAATTCAATTATGCTAAAAGTAACACTTTTATAATAAAATATTCAACTTTTATGCATACCTCTATGCATGAAATCCAATATGATAAAACTAACACTTTTGATATAAAAAAATTATCCTTTATGCATACTTCTATGCATGAAAATTAAAAATGATAAAAGTAACACTTTTGATATAAAAAATTTTCCTTTATGCATCCTTCTATGCATGAAAATTAAAAATGATAAAAATAACACTTTTAATATAAAAAAATTATCCTTTATGCATACTTCTATGCATGAAAATTAAAAATGATAAAAGTAACACTTTTGATATAAAAATTTTTCCTTTATGCATACTTCTATGCATGAAAATTAAAAATGATAAAAGTAACACTTTTGATATAAAAATTTTTCCTTTATGCATACTTCTATGCATGAAAATTAAAAATGATAAAAGTAACACTTTTGATATAAAAAAAATTATCCTTTATGCATGATATTAAAATTCAATTTCTCCATGATTATAATGAAATTCTTTCAATTAATCTAGGATGATAATTCCTAGAATATGGTAGGAAGTCCTCTTTTTATGCTTTGAATGAAATTATTTTATGCATAATTTTTATAAAAATTTTACCATAGCTCCGCTGCTATGACTGATAAATCTCAATTTTTTCTAAGGGATAAAGCTTATCATTAAGGAAATAATTAAAATGATCTCTAATTGGATCATTAATCTATAGTGGATTGAATCATCAATATGCATAAACTAAAAGCATAGAAAAAAGCCATTAAATTGGCCTCAAGCATAGCTAAATCTTGGGTTAAGGAAAAGCTTTATGAAAAGCTTGATTTGGATTGAGAACGGGTCATGAGTATGACCATTTCTTGAGTGAGAGAGAGAGTTTACATAAAAATCATTAGAATTTAAACATAAATGAAAATTAACTTCAATAGCATTTATTAACTTATGTAACTCTTCACTACTATTCAAACTTCAATAGTATTTAAAAAAAAACATACCAATTAAACTTCTCAAGCTTGAGAGGGGTTGAGAAGAGAGAAACATTGAGAAATTATAGAAAGATCAATATTCACTAATTACCTTACAACTTGCTTGATTCTTTGTTCACGGTAGAGGCCCCCAACCAATCAATTGGTTAAGTATGTTGATGGAGCCACTAATGGGGATTGAAGAAAGAGGGAAGCTCCAAAAACTAGTGAATTATTAAATGAATTCACAGTTCTTGGCTTAGGTGGAGTAGAGTAACGATGCATAAACACTAACTATTTTTCAACAAGGGGGAGGCTTCTATTTATAGGAAAAATTGAGCTCCTAACCAAACAAACTGATTCTAGAATTTTCTAAATCAGTTTGGTCAATATTTGACCATTTTTAGGTCAGTTAAGCTAACTTTTTGGAACTAGACTTGAATGAGGAGAGAGAAGAGATGAAATATCTCAATTTTTATGAGTTTAAAACTCATTCAAGCATGTGAAATATGCACCTCCTTTAAAGAACTCCCCTTCCTTACATATGTGTCATAATGGAATCATTTTAATATTGCTCATAGTTTTTTTTTACTAATAAACCTTGTACATTTTCAACTCTTCATCTTATGTGAAATATGCACCTCCTTTAAAGAATTCCCCTTCCTTACATATGTGTCATAATGGAATCATTTTAATATTGCTCATAGTTTTTTACTAATAAACCTTGTACATTTTCAACTCTTCATCTTATGTGAAATATGCACCTCCTTTAAAGAATTCCCCTTCCTTACATATGTGTCATAATGGCATCATTTTAATATTGCTCATAGTTTTTTACTAATAAACCTTGTACATTTTCAACTCTTCACCTTATGTGAGCATTTACTCATTTTTGGATATCTTCTTTTTTACAAATTTGGATTTATCTCTTCCCTACACATGGATTGATGCTATTGGCCCATAGGAACCTTAATTGGACCATAGTCTAAAGATTTCTGAAAATCTAGACCCTTAGACTAAGGTTCTTTATACCTATTTCCAATTAATTCCAATTGCACATTGAAAAATTCTTTTTGAATTTCTATTTCAGGGGAACTCATCTGAATTATAAGAGAGATTTTTCTATCCAAAAATATTCAAAATCTGAATATTCTCTCTCTAGAATATTTTTCTCTCTCTAGGCTAAAACAGATAGAAACAAGGTCTTTATATTTCTGAAGAGGGTTGATTACAGGGGAAGATACTAGACATCAAAAAGGGGTTGGGGGAGGAATCTTACATTCTACCCCACTTAAAAAACGCGAGATGTCCTCATCTCGCAACTTGTGATAATTTCGCAAGATTCACGAATATGAGACTTAGAGAAAAATTTTAATCAAGATTAACCACCAAGAAACGTCTTAAAGAGAGCAAGATTCAAAATAAGAACAAGATTTAAACTTTATTCATTCTCGGAACTTATACAGTAAAGATAGAAGAACTCTTTACACTTCCATAAGCCCGTCCATCATATGATCACAAAAGCAGTCCTCACAAGCTGCACAAGTATAAGGTAACTCATCTATGGGAATGATTCTGTGGGTTATTGCTGCGCCTATCTCAGTGGTATGAGGTGTTCTAACAAAAGGACCTCTGAGAGGCAAGCCAAAAACGGGGTAAAGGCATATCTTCTCATGAGGAAGAAAACACGCCAGTAAGAAGACCCGCTCAGAAAACCCAGGATGCCTTGATCTCATGACGCAGTAGTATCGGGGACCCAAACCCAAAGCTTCAATAACCATGGCCAAGCGGACATTGTTACGAAAGTGCTGCTGACCCCAGGGTGTTACCCTAGTTATGTCTTGATAGGTCCGCCATTTTGTCTGCGCTACAGAAGTTCCCAAGTGAGGGAAAAGTGAGCGCTCATACTGCTCTATAAAATCTTTCTTCACAGACTCCCTTGCGTCTTGAAGGTGAGAAATCATTAGGGATAAAACTAGTTCTTGTTGCCAAGCCATGAAGGAGATTAAGAAAGAAGGAGATCGATGGAAGTAAGATTACTGTGAGCGACAAGTAAAAGTTACGACTTATATAAAGGAAGGAGCTAGCGTAACTTAGAAGCCAACGGTAACTTGCCACTGAAGTTTTACCGTCTTTCCATGATTTGGGTTTGACACATTTTTCTATAGAAGGCATTAAGAATTTTGAGATGAAGAGATAAAAGAAGCTTGTAGGCTAAGTCACCTACTTTCATTGAATTCAGATATAAGGCTCACAATATCTGGGGGATAACTTCATATACTCCCCAAGAGATAAAGAACTTCTTTTGGGCCGTACTCGAATGAAGACCAAAACCTTGATATCCAAAACATCGATTCTCACTTCTGAACTCATTGTTCTGAATCCTTAAAACAGGTGGGACTCTTGAGAAGTATTCTAGGAAAAAGGTTCTTTCTTTTTTAAATAGAATCTTTCTTTTATTTTAGAGAGAGAATAATTATAAGATCAGAAAGGGAGATTCTTACTCCTGTATACCTCTAAGGCTGGGGGAGGAATCTTACATTCTACCCCACTTAAAAGGTGCAAGATGTCCTCATCTCGCAAGTAGAGGACAACTTTTTTGCTTAACATCCAATTTTATTTTGGGGTTCCTTATATTCTGGTCAACCCAGCAGAACACTGGGATAAATATCCCTTATATAGAACTCATCATTAATATTCAGATCATATCATTCATATCTTTAACATGATAATGGTCCATTAGACCGAAAAATTTCCTTCTGAACATTCCTCCACGGGAATTTCAGTCAAGCAAGTTCTCAATTTGTCATCCCTTAACTTGATCTACTGATCAAGTGTTAACAGTAACAATTTGACAGCACAACCCACTAATCTCATAGTGATTTGCTGAATTCATTATCATCATTCCAATTATGAATATCATCACTGGGACTCGTCCCATTCATCCTCATTGTGGTTTTGTTCAGATTTTTATATTTCAACTAATTTCAGAAATCATCATTTTTCAATCAGAATTTTCAATCAGAATCCAATTCAATTCATCAATTCTCAAACAGAATTAAAAATCATATCAACCACATTCGAATTCATCATCTGGATAGCATTAACGCTTATAATTTCAAGTCTTAGATTTACTCGTATATACAGTCAGTAAAGAGCTGCAGTATACTCTCGGTATATACGGGTAGTCGTGGCTCTTGGAATTATAAGGTAAATACCATCATGTCTAGGACTCAAGCACGTCAGGGATTCTTTGTAATTGCGGTACTTCCATCTGAAGACCCAATTACCAAATTACGAATTTCAGTTTGAATATCAAATTGTATGAATTATATCACACAATTACAACCTTTTTGTGCTTCTTGATAAATTTTTGACATATTTGTCTTCTCAGTTGATCTTTATTAACCAAATGCTCTGATACCAACTGTGAGATCCCTGTTCCCACCGCGCAACGGATTCGGGATACTAGCAGCGGAAGTAGCACTTCTTGCGCGAGGCAGGGTCCCACACTCAGGGCCTCGTCCACGGATATCCGGACAAAAGACTAATCCGTCGGTTTTTCCAAAACCAGACCCAGAAAAACTTCCCTTATCCGGAAAGCACGGGCGATTCCACCAGGATAATTTTTACTCTAACGTAGTCAAAACTCTTACTGATCAAACAGATCCGACTGCATCTATAAAGATACTTGGTCAGATCAAGGAAGAAACTTGCACTTGGATCATTGGGATCAACGCTTTTTTCCCCACCAAGGAGGCACAGCCGTTGATTCCTATCCATAGAACAATTACTATCCGGGATTTACTTTATCTATCGTAATAACAGAAATTGAGTCTCGATTTACGGATCCATCAGTCCAGCCTAACCCCATCCGATCCCATGGGTTAGCCAACCGCCCAACCACTGTAGTGATGGGATCCAATTTGGAATTTTGTTAGGTTTTGTCCCGGGTACCAAGGAAAAGAGTTCCAAGGCCCCCTAGCCGGAATTTCATGCAAACATAAAACTAGCCACACCACTTACACACCCAATATGAAAATTGCCTTTTTCTTAGCATCAGCTAACTTTAAAACAATCCTTTAATGAAACCATAGTACGACTGATCACAATCTCCCAAATTATCCAGTTGATTCATAATTTCCCATCATTCCTTCATCAGAGTATCTATGGCATCATTGGCAACTAGAACGCTCACCACCTGTCCACACAAGGGCCGTTTCAATAGTTCCTAGCCCATAATACTCAACAATATAATCACTTATCAAGATGGACTCTCGTTGAAGATCAGCAAGATCAACCAACAGATCCATATAAAAGAGCCATGGACTCATCCGTTGAGGACCAGCAAGGTCAGTCAACCAGATCCATGCCCGGTTCCAGAAAACAACTCTTACTCCTTGTTCCAATATCTTCCTCGACGCACGCGTGGGTATCCTGGGCGACCCAGAGCCCGAGCACCGTATGGTCAGCACCCTCTAGGATCCTTCGCAGGTGACCTAGCGCTTCACTCATAGGCCGCTTCCTTGGTCCCTCATCCACCGTACCGGAAGCTCACCATTTTAATCGAACCGAGGCTGGTCAAGACCTCGGCCGACCTTGCTACGCGAGACGTCCTCCATTGACTCTCCGTCAGCAGTTGCAACTTTATCAGTTAGGTCTCCACGACCTTAATCACAAGACGGTCAAAATGCTTTCCCAGCATTCTTGACATAAAACAGCCATTTACAAACAGCATTTACAAACAGTTTACAAATACAATTTCTATATTAACTCTCATTTTTCCACATTATCCCTCATGCAATCCACATTACTTATTCCACATTTCATTTATATGTGTACTCATCCAATCATATCATTTTCCATCTCTTCACTTCAGATTCCTTCACATCACATATCATATATTCACATTCATATCCACATCCATACATCCACATCCACATCCACATTCACATCCATACATCCACATCTACATGCTTATCTCCATTTTCACATCCTCATTTATACATCCACATCCCATATCCACATTCATACATACACATCCATATCCGCATTCATACATACACATCCATATCCACATCCACATGCATACATTCATTATCACGTCCTCATTCATACATCCACATCCACATACATACATACATACATCCACATCCACATCCATTTTCTCATTCACATCTATACATCCATATCTACATGCACATTCACATCCATACATCCACATCTATATCCTCATTCACATCCATACATCCACATTCATGCATCCACATCTACATGCCTACATCCATACATACAAATCCACATTTACATCCATGCATCCACATCTACATGCCTACATCCATACATACAAATCCACATTTACATCCATGCATCCACATCCACATCCTCATTCACATCCATACATCCACATTCATACATCCACATCCACACCCACATTCACATCCATACATCCACATCTACATGCTTATCTCCATTTTCACATCCTCATTTATACATCCACATCCCATATCCACATTCATACATACACATCCATATCCACATCCACATGCATACATACATCCACATCCACATTCCCATTCACATATATACATCTTTATCTACATGTACATTCACATCCATACATCCACATCTATATCCTCATTCACATCCATACATCCACATTCATGCATTCACATCTACATGCATACATCCATACATCCACATCCACATTTACATCCATGCATCCACATCTACATCCTCATTCACATCCATACATCCACATTCATACATCCATACATCCACATTCATACATCCACATCCACATCCACATTCACATCCATACATCCACATTCATACATCCACATCCACATCCATACATCCACATTCATACATCCACATCCACATCCACATTCACATCCATACATCCACATTCATACATCCACCTCCACATCCACATGCATCTTATCATATCTTATCACTTCCCATATCTTTTATGCATACCTCTATGCATGAAATTCAATTATGCTAAAAGTAACACTTTTATAATAAAATATTCAACTTTTATGCATACCTCTATGCATGAAATCCAATATGATAAAACTAACACTTTTGATATAAAAACATTATCCTTTATGCATACTTCTATGCATGAAAATTAAAAATGATAAAAGTAACACTTTTGATATAAAAAATTTTCCTTTATGCATCCTTCTATGCATGAAAATTAAAAATGATAAAAATAACACTTTTAATATAAAAAAATTATCCTTTATGCATACTTCTATGCATGAAAATTAAAAATGATAAAAGTAACACTTTTGATATAAAAATTTTTCCTTTATGCATACTTCTATGCATGAAAATTAAAAATGATAAAAGTAACACTTTTGATATAAAAATTTTTCCTTTATGCATACTTCTATGCATGAAAATTAAAAATGATAAAAGTAACACTTTTGATATAAAAAAAATTATCCTTTATGCATGATATTAAAATTTAATTTCTCCATGATTATAATGAAATTCTTTCAATTAATCTAGGATGATAATTCCTAGAATATGGTAGGAAGTCCTCTTTTTATGCTTTGAATGAAATTATTTTATGCATAATTTTTATAAAAATTTTGCCATAGCTCCGCTGCTATGACTGATAAATCTCAATTTTTTCTAAGGGATAAAGCTTATCATTAAGGAAATAATTAAAATGATCTCTAATTGGATCATTAATCTATAGTGGATTGAATCATCAATATGCATAAACTAAAAGCATAGAAAAAAGCCATTAAATTGGCCTCAAGCATAGCTAAATCTTGGGTTAAGGAAAAGCTTTATGAAAAGCTTGATTTGGATTGAGAACGGGTCATGAGTATGACCATTTCTTGAGTGAGAGAGAGAGTTTACATAAAAATCATTAGAATTTAAACATAAATGAAAATTAACTTCAATAGCATTTATTAACTTATGTAACTCTTCACTACTATTCAAACTTCAATAGTATTTAAAAAAAAACATACCAATTAAACTTCTCAAGCTTGAGAGGGGTTGAGAAGAGAGAAACATTGAGAAATTATAGAAAGATCAATATTCACTAATTACCTTACAACTTGCTTGATTCTTTGTTCACGGTAGAGGCCCCCAACCAATCAATTGGTTAAGTATGTTGATGGAGCCACTAATGGGGATTGAAGAAAGAGGGAAGCTCCAAAAACTAGTGAATTATTAAATGAATTCACAGTTCTTGGCTTAGGTGGAGTAGAGTAACGATGCATAAACACTAACTATTTTTCAACAAGGGGGAGGCTTCTATTTATAGGAAAAATTGAGCTCCTAACCAAACAAACTGATTCTAGAATTTTCTAAATCAGTTTGGTCAATATTTGACCATTTTTAGGTCAGTTAAGCTAACTTTTTGGAACTAGACTTGAATGAGGAGAGAGGAGAGATGAAATATCTCAATTTTTATGAGTTTAAAACTCATTCAAGCATGTGAAATATGCACCTCCTTTAAAGAACTCCCCTTCCTTACATATGTGTCATAATGGAATCATTTTAATATTGCTCATAGTTTTTTTTTACTAATAAACCTTGTACATTTTCAACTCTTCATCTTATGTGAAATATGCACCTCCTTTAAAGAATTCCCCTTCCTTACATATGTGTCATAATGGAATCATTTTAATATTGCTCATAGTTTTTTACTAATAAACCTTGTACATTTTCAACTCTTCATCTTATGTGAAATATGCACCTCCTTTAAAGAATTCCCCTTCCTTACATATGTGTCATAATGGCATCATTTTAATATTGCTCATAGTTTTTTACTAATAAACCTTGTACATTTTCAACTCTTCACCTTATGTGAGCATTTACTCATTTTTGGGTATCTTCTTTTTTACAAATTTGGATTTACACATGGATTGATGCTATTGGCCCATAGGAACCTTAATTGGACCATAGTCTAAAGATTTCTGAAAATCTAGACCCTTAGACTAAGGTTCTTTATACCTATTTCCAATTAATTCCAATTGCACATTGGAAAATTCTTTTTGAATTTCTATTTCAGGGGAACTCATCTGAATTATAAGAGAGATTTTTCTATCCAAAAATATTCAAAATCTGAATATTCTCTCTCTAGAATATTTTTCTCTCTCTAGGCTAAAACAGATAGAAACAAGGTCTTTATATTTCTGAAGAGGGTTGATTACAGGGGAAGATACTAGACATCAAAAAGGGGTTGGGGGAGGAATCTTACACTATTTTAGTCATTGGGTCGTGCAAATTTTCTCTCCATTAATATTTGACTCTCTCTCTCTCTCTCTAGTACTCTGGCTTTCCAGTGGCTATCTCAATCTGCTTCCTCTAGATATAATTTCTATGCTCAAGTCTTCTATAAAAAACAATAACATTATTGAAATGCTCAAGCTCTTGCAGTGTGCACGGTTTTAAAGGAAGGTAGTCAAGGAAGTTTGCAAATGACTTTTGTGACTTGGTCAAGCCTGATGAGGTGGTGGAGGCATGTGACAAGGTTTCATTAAGCAGAAAGGGATACAACTCCATATCAAATCTACTCATCCAAGGTATAAGCCTCATCATCTTTGTGTATTTGGCTTACCACTTGACCACATACTGTGGAAATGGCATGACACTAAAAAAATTTGGCTATTCCAAGGTTCATAGGTGAGTACAAACACATTGACAATTTAATGACTGTAGAGAAGCCAAAAAAAAAAGAAATCAATATTCAAGTATGGCATGTATAATAACATATTCATAGATGTAAGAAGGGTCCAATCAGCCATGGTGAAGTTCTATTAGTGCACAATAGAGGACTGTGAGGGTAATCTATCAAGCTTGATGAATCAAAAAATGGAAAGAATCAGTATAGATCTTATGAAAAAAGTTTTAAATTATGCCTAAGGTATGGAAGATGAGCCATTACATTAGGGTACAGTCAGAAATGGAACTATGGTACATAGGGGTAGCTGTAGTGCCACTATGAGAGTAATGATACTCTCAAATGGTTGTTTTGCCACATAGAAATTCCAAGTGTCATTGAAACTCAGAATAAAGGTGAGATGCTTGTGGTATATGGGGTAGGAAACTTTACAATTGAGTGGCACATGAGTGCCGACTTGAATGCATTGAAATACATGTATGGGGTGTGTGGTGGTCCTAGATGTGCAAACCCATGCCTCTATTGCATGGCAGGCATGAACCATCCGGATTGGTGCAACCCTATAATGGATTGTATGAAGCCTCCATCCAAAGACAAGACAAAGCAAGTAACTAGTGATAAAGACCATACCAAGGCTAAAGAGAAATCAAAGACCAAGAACAAGGGAAAGTCAACAAAAATAGACGAATTCAAGGGTGAACCATGTATTGTGCCTAAGGATCCCAATTAGGATCCCATACTTCCTATAAGGCTAGAGAGAGTTCACATTTATACTTTATAAATAGAAATTAGAATATTGGATAAGTTATTACACTACTAGAGATTTAGGGCATACCGACGTTAAAATACCGACGCAAATGTCGAACGTCGGTATGCCTGTCATAATTTTGGAGGAGACAAGTCAGGCGGGTTATTTTCAAAATTTTTTATACCGACGCGTATACCGACGGGTATACCGACGCTTTTATCGTTGCGTATACCGATGCATATACCGAGGTATATACCGGCGTATATACCGACGCATATACCGAGGTATATACCGGCGTATATACCGACACACATACCGACGCTCGTAAGTACAGCCGAAAAACTATTGTTCTCTGTTTTTCGCGGCGTTCCAGAGAAGGTATGCGTTTCAATACTCTCAAGCTTTCCTCTTTTCTCCTCTTCTCCTTCTCCACTTTGACTTATATGCTCTTGCTTTTACTAATATGCTCTTGCTTTTGCTTTTTAGGATATAGGACGTTTAGGGTTTTGTGTTTTTTTTGGCTCTCTATGCATGTTGAGAGCTCTCTATGTATGCATAGATCTTCTAATGCATGCATAGAGATTTTAGGGTTTTGTATTACTTTGTATTAGTTCTTATTCTTATGTCTAATTTACTAATTACTTTGTTTAATATTTTGTTTTGCAGCTCTTTCACCAATCTTTCACCAATCCTCTCCTTCAGCTTCGCAAAAAAGAGGTAGTCCCTCTTTTGATTTTCCTTGTCTATGCTTTTTTCTACGTATTATTGCACCCCTGTTTTATGGTTTAGGATTAGTTTAGGGTTTTGTGTTTTTTTGGCTCTCTATGCATGTTGAGAGCTCTCTATGTATGCATAGATCTCCTAATGCATGCATAGAGATTTTAGGGTTTTGTATTACTTTGTATTAGTTCTTATTATTATGTTTAATTTACTAATTACTTTGTTTAATATTTTGTTTTGCAGCTCTTTCACCAATCTTTCACCAATCCTCTCCTTCAGCTTCGCAAAAAAGAGGTAGTCCCTCTTTCGATTTTCTTTGTTTATGCTTTTTTCTACGTGGTTTAGGGTTCTTGCTGAAAAGATGCAGGGGAGAAGAGAGCTTGAGCTCTTGCAAGCACACACACACACTCACAAAACCCTAATAGAGAACACACAAGGTGAGAGGCTGAAAATCTTCTTCTTCTCTACTCAACACTCAACACACCATATACAAGAAATAAGAGTACACATAATATACAAGAAATAAGAGTACACATAATATGAAAGGTACTCAACCAATACATACACGGGTTCTCTATAGTGTGAACCGACTAAATGAGCTGGCGCTATAACTATGCCAGTCTCTAGAATGGCTGTCACACAGTCTGTCATCCCACTGGCCGCATATCTCCCATGATCTCACCAACCATGCCAGTGGTGTAAGTGTGGGGCCTATCCCCCAGGCGGGTCATCAGTTTCCACTGCCTCACTCGTCTCAACACTCCCCCTCGAGCTCAACTCCATCTCATGTACACCAAGCGAAGCCCTGAATCTGCGGAGCTTCTCTGTACCCAATGCTTTGGTGAAGATGTCAGCTACCTGATCCTCTGTGCTGACATAAACAAGGTCAAGGTCTCCTGCCAAGACCTTCTCTCTGACGAAGTGGTAGTGGACCTCTATGTGCTCATGAAAGACTGGGTTCCTGGCCAACTGTATACTGCTAATGTTGTCACAGAAAATGACAACTTGTCTATCCACTCATAGACCCAAATCTGCAAGTTGCTTTCTCAACCAAGCTACCTCACATGCTGCCATAGCAGCTCCTCTGTACTCGGCCTCTGTACTCGATAGAGCAACCGTAGGCTGCTTCTTGCTGCTCCAAGTCACAGCAGCACTCCCCAAAGAAAACATGAATCCACTGGTAGATCTTCTATCTGAGATACTACCAGCCCAATTAGCATCTGTGTACCCATGTACACATATCTTTGTCCCAGTCTCATAGAATAGTCCACAATGCAAAGTAGACCTCACATACCTCAGTATGCGTCTCACTGCATCCAAATGCGGTTTCCGTGGAACCTGCATAAACTGACTCACCAACCCAACAACATAGCTCAAATCTGGTCTGGTGATCGTCGTGTAGATCAAACTTCCTACTATGCGCCTATACATAGTAGGATCCTCCAAGATCTCTCCTGAATCTGCACTCAACTTGCCATTCTGATCCAATGGCACAGAAATAGGCTTACAGCCTGTCATACCATACTTGGACAACATGTCCAAGCCATACTGTCTCTGCAGTAATCCAATACCATGTGGTGACCTAATCACCTCAATGCCCAAGAAATATCTAAGCTCCCCCAGATCCTTCACCTCAAACTTCTGTCTTAGCAAGATCTTTACATCAAAGATCTCTACATCATGGTCTCCCATAATGATCAAGTCATCTACATAGATGACAACAAGCACAACTCCTCTATCACCATGTCTCACATACAATGAGAAATCTGCATTGGCTACATGAAAGCCAATAGTGACAAGATATTCAAAAATATTGTCAGACCATGCTCTTGGTGCTTGCTTTAAGCCATACAAGGTTTTCTTAAACCTACAAACATGCTCGGGGTGACCCACATCCTCATAACCAGGTGGCTGCAACATATACACCTCTTCTTGCAAATCCCCATGCAAGAATGCATTCTTTACATCCATCTGATGTAAAGACCATTGCTTTGATGCAGCCACTGCTATCACAACTCTCACCATTGCCATCTTGGCAACTGGGCTGAAAGTTTCCTCATAATCAATCCCATATGTCTGTGCATATCCTTTAGCTACCAATCTAGCCTTATACCTGTTTATACTTCCATCACTGTTATGTTTAACTTTGTACACCCACTTGCATCCAATAGCTTTCTTGCCTTCAGGCAATTGCACTAAATCCCAAGTCTCATTTCCATATAGTGCATCCATCTCCTCGTCCATAGCTTTCTCCCAACACACATTCCAACAGCCTCATCAATGCATGTGGGCTCAACAACCTACACAACCTTTGCCATATATGCATAGTGATGTGCCACATAACCATCATATGTAAATCTTTGCACAGGATTCTTCACTCTCCCTGATCTTCGCAGCTTTTCATTCATGGCTTCCATAGCCTTCTTTACACCAAGTGTTCTCATAGCTAGGATCCCAAGCTCCTCATCAAGGCTCATATCTGAGCCACTAGACTCTCCATCAACATGAGAATGCCTTGCAGAAATGTCAGGCATACCAAGGGGCTCAACCACTTTCTCTTTTCCTTTACGTGATATACTAATCACATTTGCAGGACTGGTATTATGATGCAGCCTGCCACTACATGGTCTATCAATAGACCCACTAGATGAGGACTCTCCTGGTCCACTCAAAGACTGTGATTGCTAACCTGCATTCTGTGCAACCACACTTCCACTCACATCAGCCCCAATAGCTTCTTTTTCAGCAGCATACCAGCTGCTCATCTCATCAAAGACAACATCCCTGCTTACCCTCAACTCACGTGTAGTAGGGTTATAACACCTGTATCACTTTTGCTCAAGGGAATATCCAATAAACACACATTTTTTAGCTTTCGGGTCCAGCTTAGTTCTCAGCTCATCTGGCACATGCACATATGCAATGCATCCAAAGACTTTCAGATGAGACAAATCTGGTTTTCTGCCAGTAAACCTCTCCTCTGGAGTTACATCATGTATGGCTACAGTTGGAGTCCTGTTCATGATGTATACTGCTATAGAAACAGCCTCAGCCCAATAGCAATGCGGCATATTCTTCTCTTCCATCAATGCTCGTGCAATCTCAGCAATGTGCATGTTTTTCCGCTCAGCAACTCCATTTTGCTGCGGAGTGTATTTGCATGTAAACTATCTCCGAATACCATTCTTCTTCAAAAATTCAGAGAACTCATTGGAGAAGTACTCTCCCCCTCCATCTGACCTTAGGCACTTTACATATTTTCCTGTTTGCTTTTCAACCAAAACTCTGAAATTCTGAAAGTGAGTGAACACCTCACTCTTCTCCTTCATGAAATATACCCACACTTTCCTTGTGTGGTCATCAATGAAAGTCACATAATACCTGCAGCCTCCCATAGATATGGTCTTCTAGGACCCCATATATCTGAATGCACAATATCTAGTGCATTTCTGCTCACATATCTGTTATGTGGAAACACATGCTTTGTTTGCTTTCCAAATTGGCATGCTTCACATATTTTCTGCATACCTTCCACTTTAAATTTTGGCAGCCCTGTCACAACTCCTTTTGTCTGCATAGACTTCAATCTCTGCACATTTACATGTCCAATCCTTTTATGCCAAATGTCTGTGTCTGCAACAATTCCTGAACCATTTGCAAACATCGCAGCACTCATTTCAGGCATGTCTACATTCAACGTAAACATTCTGCCCACTCTGTTGCCTTTTGCAACCAACCTGCACTTGTCTTTGAAGTCTTTGACATAACAACCATCAGGGTTAAACCGAACCTGCAACCCCTGCTCAATCATCTGGCCAACTGAAACCAGATTCTTTGTTATGTTTGGTACATGAAGTACATTTGCAAGGTACTTCACTTTGCCATCCTGCATAGATAATGGCACATCTCCAACATGGGCAATTGGATGAGCAGTGTCATCCCCTATTTCCACAAAACCTGGTCTTTCCGGGTTTTTCATCTCCTTGAACCACTCCCCATGACTCGTCATGTGGTTTGAAGCACCTGAATCCACATACCATACATTATCTTTTTGTGCTGCTTCAACATTTTCAGACATGGCATTCATGACATGCTGCATAACTAACAACCTTTCATTATCCTCATTATTTCTGCTTGAGGATGCATAGTTGTTTTGCTGCACTTTCCCATTTTGCATGTCATCCTGCTTCTTATAACGTTCTGCCTGCACATGTCCAGGCTTACCACAATAATAGCATTCACGTGTATCATTATATTGCCTTTGCCAATTTCCACGGCCTCTTTGACTCCCCCTGCCTCTGAATTTACCTCTTCCACCTGCGTGTTGTTGTTGTTGTTGTTGATTCTGGGACTGTTGTTGTTGTTGCTGCTGCTGACCATAATTCTGATTACCTATTCGGCCACCTCCTTAACCGCGTCCACGGCCTCCTCTACCTCGGCCTCTTCCTGAACTCATGTAGAAGGCCTGTTGCTTTGAACTGTTTTTGCTTTGTGAAGACTGTTGGTCTTCACCCAAGCTCTTCTCTTCGAGAATCAGCATAGACACCAAATCTGTAAAGTTGGGAATGTTTTCCCGAGTTTGAATGGACGTCTTGAATGCCTTGTATTGTGGCCCGAGACCACGTAGACAGACCTCCACCTTATCATCATCATCTACTACTGACACACCAATAGATGCAAGGGATTCCACAATACCCTTTATCTTCAGTGCATAGTCATTCATAGACATGCTCTTTTTCTCCACAGTATGAAGTTCATTCTTCAACTGTATCTTACGTGCCTTGGTATTTGTTTCATAGAGCTTTACCAAGGTGTCCCACGCCTCCTTGGGGGACTTGGCATCCTGAATGTGCCTAATCATGGTGTTCTGTATACTAATGGAGAGCCAATACATAACCTTCCTGGCTCCTTGGTTCCAGTCTTTAAACTCTTTCACATCTGTAGAGCAGTCGGATTTATATCTGGTATCTCCGGTGCCTCTTCATGCTCACCTTCTATGTAGTCCCAATAGCCTTTTCCCATCAGGAAATTCGTCAACCTGAACCTCCAAGCATGGAAGTTATTTTTATCCAGCTTCTCAGCCACAATCTGTGTTATGCCATCATTAGACATCTTGCCAAACACACAATTTTACCAGAAACTGCACTCTGGTTTTTCCTGCACAAATGCTGTATTTCCTGCAGCGGTACTGTAGTACTCTCAAATGTCACAACCAGTGACTTCAATGTGCATACATACACCCAATGGTAACTGTAGACCTCTTTGCAGCACCCACAGTGTCTGCACAGTCAATCTGTCTTCCTGCAGTTCTTAAAACAGGGTTCTGCAGAGAATCGATGACTTACCCGCAGTGCTCGAAATCGCCTGCTTTCTGAAAAACGGAGGTCTAGACGCGCCCGAAACGTGTTTTCGGCCCAGAAATTACGTCCAATAGGACAGTATAGTTGCCCTATAGCTTTACTCCCATGAAGAAAGCTCCTCAATCAGAGATCGTTGTCGGTGCCTCCCGTAGAGCTCCCGACAAGGGTGTAGTCACCAAAACAAACAGGGAAGAGTAGTTGAAGCTCTTACCCTCGTACCGCTTCCTGTGGTTCTCTTGCTTGCAGCTCAGCCCTTAGCATGACCCAAGCTCTGATACCATGAAAAGATGCAGGGGGGAAGAGAGCTTGAGCTCTTGCAAGTACACACACACACTCACAAAACCCTAATAGAGAACACACAAGGTGAGAGGCTGAAAATCTTCTTCTTCTCTACTCAACACTCAACACACCATATACAAGAAATAAGAGTACACATAATATGAAAGGTACTCAACCAATACATACACGGGTTCTCTATAGTGTGAACCCGACGAAATGAGCTGGCGCTATAACTATGCCAGTCTCTAGAATGGCTGTCACACAGCTTGTCATGGCACTGGCCGCATATCTCCCATGATCTCACCAACCATGCCAGTGGTGTAAGTGTGGGGCCTATCCCCCAGGCGGGTCATCAGTGTCCACCGCCTCACTAGACGAGCTCGATATCTCAACACTTGCAAGCTTGTACATAGGATTATTGCAAGATCTATGCATAAAACCTATCATAAGCTTGCAATCTCTATGCATAGCCTTCTTGCAAGCTTTATGCATAAGCCTATGCATAGAGCTTATGCATAGAGATTTTACAAGCTCGCAAGCTCTATGAATAGAGCTTATGCATAAAGCTTGCAAGAAGGCTATGCATAGAGATTGCAAGCTTATAAAATCTCTATGCATAGGTTTCTTGAAAGCTTGCATGGACATTGTACATAGAGCTTGCATAGCCTTCTTGTTGAAAGCTCTATGCATAGTCTTCTTGTAAGCTTAATGCATAAGCTCTTTGTATAGGCTTTATACATAGAGGTTGTAAGATTATGAAAGCTCTATACATAGGGCTTGTAAGCGTATGCAAGATCTATACATAGAGTTTATGCATAGAGCTATATGAATCTAGCTGAATGCATGAATTAAGATCTATGCATAAAGCTTAATACATAATGTTTTATGTATAAATCTTATGGATGAGCTTTATGCATAAGGCTTCACATGCGTTAACGGTTTTTATGCATAAAGCTTTTTTTGATGTAGAGTGCCTTGCATGGATGGAGAGCATAAGCTTTTTGAATGTTTATACTCTCTTATACATATAACATATATTTCTTATTCTCTGTTTTTCTATGCATAAGGTATTCTCTTTAGTCATAGAGTTTTTATATGTTATCAAGGTAAGATCTCTTATCCATGTAAGACAAGATCATGTTTATTACACCATTTGGGTGATGGGATTAAGGGTTAGCATAGTGCATAAGGCTTATAGCATAGAGCTTATGCATAAGACTTATGCATATGGCTTATGCATAGAGCTTATGCATAAGTCTTGCAGCCTTATTATGCAAGCTTATACTTAAGGCTTGCAAGCCTTACTATGCATACGATTGCATAAACCTTATTCATAAAGCTTGCATAAGACTTACGTATAGAGCATTACACATAAGCTTATGTATAGATCATTATGCATAGGCTTTATGCATAAGGCTCTATGCATTCAGCTTTAGGTGTAGGCTTCTATGCATAGAGCTCAATGTGTAGGCTCTATTTACAGAATCTATGCATATAGATTTTTGCATAAGGCCTTTATAAATAGCTATTTATGAATAGAGATATCCTATCTCTCCATCCTTGTTCTAATTACCTTCTTAATTTTGTATGGAGCAGGGACATCTGCCTCACCATCTGGCTTCCCGATGCCAGTTCCCACACCTGTAGGTACGACAGCAGCTCCCACACCTCATACCACACAGCCTTCCACTCCTCTTACAGCTCGATCTACCACCTCTTCACATAGACGTTGCTCACGTAGTAGGTCTTCAAGGGGAGGTTGTTGTGGTGGTAGTGCCACAGATGCTGTGACACCACCACCACGTGAGCGTCGTCCTTCGCTCTCATCTGTTGATAGCACACCCATAGGGTCACCTTCCACTCCCTGGGGTGCACATAACCATGACAACAGCAAGATATACACAATTAGGGATGGGGCACCAATAATGAATAGTGCAGGGAAGGCAATGAAGACACGCATTCGACAATTGTGCACTATACAGTTTCACGACTCTGTCATGACTAAATGGGATCATCAAGATAAGGGGAAGAAAAATTATAGAAATACAAAGATAAAGCAAGAGTTTCAGCCATCTGACCCTATGAATGTCGTCTCTAATGAGTGGATACAATATACAGCTCGCATTTTGATGGGGCATCGTAGGTCAGAGGCGAGGGATGCATTTAGAGAGGGGAAAAAGAAACCTGTTTGGCTAGATGACAGGGAGTGGGAAGCCATTGCTCAGGAGCTCACAGAGACACCAGAGAGGTTTCAACAACAAAGAGAGGCGGCAAAGGGCAAGACTCCAAACAGTAGGGGCTTCTCATCTTGGGAGTGGTGGTTACAAAACCATGCGCCATGAATTCGTAAGTGTTTGTAGCAATTTTATTTATGTAAATGTATGTATGTGGGCTAAATGTTGATTTCTAAAATTTATAATTGTTAATCGTTTGTGTAGGAGTTGGCCATGAATCGCCCACCAAGTAGGCGAGAGAAGAAGTACGCTCACAAACATGGCCTTGTGGCCTTATTTGAGATGCTTGAAGAAGAAGGAGAGACTGTCAATTGGGAGGCATTACCATGATGTAAGATGACCTTCAAACTAATGGTATATGATCAAAAGATTCTTGAGTATTAATGTTTAATTTAATTTCTTGTTTATCGATCTGAAAAATAAAAAAACGAGCACAGTTGTTTTTGTGCTCTATTTTAGACAAAATGGTGCTGTCTGTTTGCTGTTGTTGATCCTGTTCATTGCAGGCAGCCAGGCAACACTATTCTATCTAAAAAAAATTTTGCTACAGCGTCGGTATATTCCTTGGTATAGACGCCAGTATAGTCACCAGTATATGTGCTGGTATATATGCCGGTATGCAGCCGGTACTGTCGTCGGTATAGGGATAGGTATACTCCCCGGTATAAGTGCTAGTATAGTAGCCGGTATAAATGCCGGTATTGTCGTCGGTATTGGCACCGGTGAAACGTCGGTATAGACACCGGTATAGGCGCTGGTATTGTTCCCCGACACTTATACCGACGTCGTCGTTCTGGCGCATATACCGGTGTTTATACCGATGTGACGGGGCTTTTTAGGCCCCGTTCAATGACATCGGTATAAGCGCCGGTATTAGGCTACCATGTAGTAGTGTTAAAGCTTCATCTTGACTATCCTCATTACATTTTGTCATTAAAGCTATCAGATGCATGTTTAGAGAAATGTGAGTTTTTACCCTCTAACATGGGCTTTAATGGTGGACATGAGCAACTTAAAAAGTATGAATGAAAAGAAATCAGGTACCACTGGTGATGTTTAGGCAGATGTATCAATTGGAGGAGCCAAAGCTAGGGGGTTCTTGTCAAAATATGAAAACAAAAAAGTTACATCAGTATGGGAATGTAGGAAATCTCTATGTGAGCACACAACTAACCAAGCTAGTGATCTAAGGATGACAAAGCTTTGTATGAGGATCTAGATGGAGATTGATAATTTTATAAAACTCTTATGTAAGAGCAAATGACTAAAGGCAGTTATGCAAGTCAGTTTGAAATAGCAATCAAGACGCTTGTGGAAACAACTGTAGCTATCTAGGTGAACAAGGAGAGAACCTTCTAACTAGTAAGAGTTTTTACTTCATGTAATTCATACATTGACTAATTAATATGATATAAAAAATTTATTAATATGTTATTTTACATGTGAAGCATATTTTGTTTTCACATGGCCCTTACTTTGTGAGGAACCAAGGGCCTCTTGCTGCATGGAAAAATCACACTATACCACACGTATTAAACTATTTTCTTACAACTTAACATGGTGGTGAAAAAACAAAAACAAATGCACTACAAGTGCTTTTCAACACATTCTACCGAAGGAAAAATGCAACTATACAATGAAATTCTTAAAAATCAAGATAGTTTATACAACACAAAAACAGTCACACTGTTTAGTAACATCAATATATTCATGCTAAATAAAGCATATCTTTATGCAGGATGGTGATTGAGAAGGAGAAAAAGTCAAAGTGATGCAAATTGTAATAAAATTTATTCTCAACACAAGTAGGAAAAGACTTTTTAAAAAGT
The DNA here is from genome assembly GCF_041138505.1 of Cibotium barometz. Lineage (NCBI taxonomy): Eukaryota > Viridiplantae > Streptophyta > Polypodiopsida > Cyatheales > Cibotiaceae > Cibotium > Cibotium barometz. Next base: position 52,421,589 of record NC_141049.1, on the reverse strand, counting down.
CTTCTTTTTTAGTTCAACTATTTGTCTTCCTCAAGGAGGCTCCCCTCTTTTTCGGGGTTTTCTTTGGGTAATTTTTTTTTGCCCTCATCTTCGGATAACTATTTAGCTTCATATTATTTGGGTAGTTTTTCTCTATACCTCAATATCTTTTAGCGTTGATATCCTCCAAGAGCATGGGTATTCAAATCAGGAATTGCCTTTGCATATGCTACATAATATAAAAAATACCCTGCCCTCACATTAGGAAGTGAATGGGGTCTTCTTGGGGCCTTTAATTTGTCCCAGCCTAATCAAGGTGATTAAGGAATAGCCAAATGGGGGGTTGCCATGTGGACTGAAATGTTGGGTTTTTAAGAGAGGTGTAAGAGTGGTCAAAGGGTGCACTTTTTCCCCAAAAGGGAGGGGGGGCAATTTTACAATTTTCGGACCTCCATAACTTCTACATACAAGCTCCGATTTGAGCGGAGATTACAAATCCTTGATCTACGCATCAAGAGCTTTCCATAGATATGTTACATGATATGGTTTTATCCGCTAGATTTTAAATTTCATTTTCCCTCCAAAATTCAAATTCGAATAAAGTAGAGGAAGAAAACACGCCAGTAAGAAGACCCGCTCAGAAAACCCAAGATGCCTTGATCTCATGACGCAGTAGTATCGGGGACCCAAACCCAAGGCTTCGATAACCATGGCCAAGCGGACATTGTTACGAAAGTGCTGCTGACCCCAGGGTGTTACCCTAGTTATGTTTTGATAGGTCCGCCATTTGGTCTGCGCTACAGAAGTTCCTAGGTGAGGAAAAAGTGAGCGCTCATACTGTTCTATAAAGTCTTTCTTCACAGACTCTCTTGCGTCTTGAAGGTGAGAAATCATCATGGATAAAACTAGTTCTTGTTGCCAAGCCATGAAGGAGATTAAGAAAGAAAGGAGATTGATGGGAGTAAGATTACTGTGAGCGACAAGTAAAAGTTACGACTTATATAAAGGAAGGAGCTAGCGTTACCTAGAAGCCAATGGTAACTTGCCACTGAAGTTTTACCGTCTTTCCATGATTTGAGTTTGACACATTTTTCTATAGAAGGCATTAAGAATTTTGAGATGAGGAGATAAAAGAAACTTGTAGGCTAAGTCACCTACTTTCATTGAATTCAGATATAAGGATCACAATATCTGGGGGATAACTTCTTATACTCCCCAAGAGATAAAGAACTTCTTTTGGGCCGTACTCGAATGAAAACCAAAACCTTGGTATCCAAAACACCGATTTTTCACTTCTGAACTCATTGTTCTGAATCCTTAAAATAGGCGTGACTCCTGAGAAGTATTCTAGGAAAAGGGTCTTCCTTTTTTAAACAGAAACTTTCTTTTATTTTAGAGAGGGAATAATTATAAGATCAGAAAGGGAGATTCTTACTCCTGTATACCTCGAAGGCTGGGGAGGAATCTTACATCCTACCCCACTTAAAAAGTGCGAGATGTCCTCATCTCGCAAGGTAGAGGACAACTCTTTTTCTAAGATCCAATTTTATTCTGGGGTTCCTTATATTCTGGTCAACCCAACAGAATACTGGGATAAATATCCCTTATATAGAACTCATAATTAAATAACAATTCATTCAGATCTTATCATTCATATCTTTAACATGATAATGGTCCATTAGACCAAAAAATTTCCTTCTGAACATTCCTTCACGAGAATTTCAGTTAAGCTAGTCCTCAATTCGACATCCCTTAACTTGATCTACCGATCAAGTATTAACAGTAGCAATCTGACAGCACAACCCACTAATCTCATAGTGATTTGCTGAATTCATTATCATCATTCTAGTTATGAATATCATCACAGGGACTCGTCCCATTCCCCCTCATTGTGGTTTCATTATATTTCAACTAAGTATTAACAGTAGCAATCTGACAGCACAACCCACTAATCTCATAGTGATTTGCTGAATTCATTATCATCATTCTAGTTATGAATATCATCACAGGGACTCGTCCCATTCCCCCTCATTGTGGTTTCATTATATTTCAACTAATTTTTAAAAATCATCATTTTTCAATCAGAATTTTCAATCAGAATCCAAATCAATTCATCCATTCTCAAACAGAATTAAAAAGCATATCAATCGCATTCGAAATCATCATCTAGATAGCATTAACGCTTATAATTTCAAGTCTTAGATTTACTCGTATATACTGTTAGTAAAGAGCTGCAGTATACTCTCGGTATATACGGGTAGTCACGGCCCTTGGAATTATAAGGTAAATACCATCATGTCTAGGCCTCAAGCAAGTCAGGGTTCTATATAATTGCGAAACTTCCATTTGAAGACCCAATTACTAAATTACGACTTTCAGTTTGAATATCAAATTGTATGAATTATATCACACAATTATAACCTTTTTGTGTTTCTTGATAAATTTTTGACATATTTGTCTTCTCAGTTGATCTTTATTAACCAAATGCTCTGATACCAACTGTAAGATCCCTGTTCCCACCGAGCAACAGATTCGGGATACTAGCAGCAGAAGTAGCACTTCTCGCGCGGGAGAGGGGTCCCACATTCGAGGCCTCACCCACGGATATCCGGATAAGAGACTAATCCGTCGGTTGTTCCAAAACCGAACCCGGAAAAACTTCCTTTACCGGAAAGCATGGGCGATTCCACCAGGATAATTTTTTTACTCTAACGTAGTCAATAACATTTCTGATCGAGCTGATCCAATTGCATCTATAAGATACATGGTCAGATTAAGGAAGAACTTGCACTTGGATCATTGGGATCAACGCTTTTTTCCCCATTCAAGAGGCACAGCCGTTGATTCCTATCCATAGAACAGTTACTGTCCGGGATTTATTTTATGTATCGTAAAAACAAAAGTTTGAGTCTCGATTTACGGATCCATCAGTCCAGCCTAACCCCAATCCCATGGGTTAGCCAACCCCGCCCAACCACTGTAGTGATGGGATCCAATTAAGAATTTGGTTAGGTTTTGTCCCGGGTACCAAGGAAAAGAGTTCCAAGGCCCCCTAGCCGGATGTTCATGCAAAATAAAACTAGTCACACCACTCACACACCCACCAATATGAAATTGCCTTTTCACAGATTCAACCAGTTTAAAACAATCCTTTAATAAAACCATAGTATCACTGATCACCATCTTCCAATTTATCCAGTTGATTCTCAATTTTCCCATCATTCCTTCATCAGAGTATCTATGGCATCATTGGTAACTAGGACGCTCACCACCTGTCCACTCAGGGGCCGTTTCCTAATCCCTAGCCCATAATACTCGGCAATATAATCACTTATCAAGATGGACTCTCGTTGAAGATCAGCAAGATCAACCAACAGATCCATATAAAGAGCCATGGACTCATCCATTGAAGACCAGCAAGGTCAATCAACCAGATCCATGCCCGATTTCAGAAAACAACTCCAACTCTGTTCCAATATCTTCCTTGACACATGCGTGGGTATCCTAGGCGACCGAGCACCGTATGGTCAGCACCCTCTAGGATCCTTCGCAGGTGACCTAGCGCTTCACTCATAGGCCGCTTCCTTGGCCCCTCATCCACCGTACCGGAAGCTCACCATTTTAATCGCACCGAGGCTGGTCAAGACCTCGGCCGACCTTGCTACGCGAGACGTCCTTCAGCAGTTGCAACTTTATCAGTTAGGTCTTCACGACCTTAATCACAAGATGGTCACAATGCTTTCCCAGCAATCTTGACATAAAACAGTCATTTACAAACAGCATTTACAAACAGTCACAAAATATAGTTTCTATATTAACTCTCATTTTTCCACATTATCCCTCATCAATCCACATTGCTTATCCCACATTCCAGTTATATGTGTACTCATCCCATCACATCATTTTCCATCTCATCACTTCAGATTCCTTCACATCACATATCATATATTCACATCCATACATCCACATCCACATCCACATCCATACATCCACATCCACATCCACATTCATACATATATCCACCTTCACATCCACATCCACATTCACATCCATACATCCACATCTACATCCATACATCTATTTTCACATCCACATCTACATGTACATTCATGCATCCACATCCATACATCCACATCTATATGCACATTCACATCCATACATCCACATCTAATGCGTACATTCACATCTACATGCATACATCCACATCTCTATGTATACATCCACATCCACATTCACATTCTCCTCCATACATCTACATCTACATGCATACATCCACCTCCACATTCACATCTACATCTATACATCTACATCTACATGCATACATCCACCTCCACATCCACATCCACATCTACATCTACATGCATACATCCACCTCCACATCCACATCCACATCTATACATCTACATCTACATGTATACATCCACATCTATACATCTACATCTACATGCATACATCCACATCCACATCTATACATCTACATCTACATGCATACATCCACATCTCCATGCATACATCCACCTCCACATTCACACTCACATCCATACATCTACATCTACATGCATACATCCACATCTCCATGCATAATAAAATTCTTTTAATTAATCTAGGATGATAGTTCCTAGAATATGGTAGGAAGTCCTCTTTTTATGCTTTGAATGAAATTATTTTATGCGTAATTTCTATAAAAATTTTGCCATAGCTCCGCTACTATGACTGATAAATCTCAATTTTTTCTAAGGGATAAAGCTTATCATTAAGGAAATAATCAGAATGGTTTCTAATTGGATCATCAATCCATAATGGATTGAATCATCAATATGCATAAACTAAAAGTATAGAAAAAAGTCATTAAGTTGGCCTCAAGCATAGCTTAATCTTGGATTAAGGAAAAGCTTTATGAAAAGCTTCATTTGGATTGAGAATGGGTCATGAGTATGACCATTTCTTGAGTGAGAGAGAGAAATTACATAAAAACCATTAGAATTTAAACATAAAAATGAAAATTAACTTCAATAGCATTTATTAAATTATGTAACTCTTCACTACTATTCACCAATTAACTTCAATAGCATTTAAAAAACCACACCAATTAAGCTTCTCAAGCTTGAGAGGGGTTGAGAAGAGAGAATCATTGAGAAATTATAGAAAAGATCAAAATTCAATATACTTACCTTATAATTTGCTTGATTCTTTATTCACGGTAGAGGCCCCCAACCAATCAATTGGTTTAGTATGTTGATGGAGCCACCAATGGGGATTGAAGAAAGAGAGAAGTATCAAAAACTAGTGAATTATTAAAGAATTCACAGTTCTTGGCTTAGGTAGAGTAGAGTAACAAAGCATAAGACACTATATATTTTGGCTTAGGTGGAGTAGAGTAACAAAGCATAAGACACTATATATTTTGGCTTAGGTGGAGTAGAGTAACAAAGCATAAGACACTATATATTTTGGCTTAGGTGGAGTAGAGTAACAAAGCATAAGACACTATATATTTTTCAACAAGGGGAGGCTTCTATTTATAGGAAAATTTGAGCTCCTAACCAAACAAACTAATTCTAGAATTTTTCAAGTCAGTTTGGTCACTTTTTGACCATTTTTAGGTCAGTTAAGCTAACTTTTTGAAACTAGACTTGAATGAGGAGAGAGGAGAGATGAAATATCTCAATTTTAATGAGTTTAAAACTCATTCAAGCATGTGAAATATGCACCTCCTTTAAAGAACTCTCCTTCCTTACATATGTGTCATAGTTTTTTTATTAATAAACCTTGTACATTTTCAACTCTTCATCTTATGTGAAATATGCACCTTCTTTAAAGAACTCCCCTTCCTTACAAATGTGTTTTTTTTAAACTAATAAACCTTGTACATTTTCAACTCTTAATCTTATGTGAAATATGCACCTCCTTTAAAGAACTCCTCTTCCTTACATATGTGTCATAGTTTTTTTTAACTAATAAACCTTGTACATTTTCAACTCTTCATCTTATGTGAGCATTTACTCATTTTTGGATACCCAAAATATCTCATATTTTTAATATTGCTCATAGTTTTTTACTAATAAACCTTGTACATTTTCAACTTTTCATCTTATGTGAAATATGCACCTCCTTTAAAGAACTCCTCTTCCTTACATATGTGTCATAGTTTTTTTTTTACTAATAAACCTTGTACATTTTCAACTCTTCATCTTATGTGAGCATTTACTCATTTTTGGATACCCAAAATATCTCATATTTTTAATATTGCTCATAGTTTTTTACTAATAAACCTTGTACATTTTCAACTCTTCACCTTATGTGAGCATTTACTCATTTTTGGGTATATTCTTTTTACAAATTGGATTTATCTCCTCCCTACACATGTATTGATGCTATTGGCCCATAGGAACCTTAATTGGACCATAGTCTAAAGATTTCTGAAAATCTAGACCCTTAGACTAAGGTTCTTTATACCTATTTCCAATTAATTCCAATTGCACATTTGAAAATTCTTTTTTTGAATTTCTGTTTCAGGGAAATTCATCTTAATTATATGAGATATTTTTCTATCGAAAAATATTCAAAATTTGAATATTCTCTCTCTAGAATATTTTCTCTCTCTAGGTTAAAATAGTTAGAAACAAGGTCTTTATATTTCTGAAGAGTGATTGATTACAGGGGAAGATACTAGACATAAAAAAAAAGGGGGTTGGGGGGAGGAATCTTACATGCTGAGAACTAAGCTGGATCCAAAAGCTGAAAAATGTGTGTTTATTGGATACTCCCTTGAGCAAAAGGGATACAGGTGTTATAACCCTACTACACGTGAGTTGAGGGTAAGCAGGGATGTTGTTTTTTATGAGATTAGCAGATGGTATGCTACTGAAAAAGAAGCTATTGGATGTGAGTGGAAATGTGGTTGCACAAAATACAAGTCAGCAATCACAATCTTTGAGTGGGCTAGGAGAGTCCTCATCTAGTGGTTCAGTTTGATAGACCATGGAGTGGCAGATTGCATCATAATACCAATCCTGCAAATGTGATTAGTACATCACATAAAGGCAAAAAGAAAAAGGTTGAGCCGCTTAGTATGCCTGACATTTTTGCAGGGCATTCTCATATTGATGGAGAGTCTAGTGGCTCAGAGATAAGCCTTGATGAGGATCTTGGGATACCAGCTATAAGAACACCTGGTGTAAAGAAGGCTATGGAAGCCATGAATATGCAAAGCAACAAAGATCTGGGAGAGTGAAGAATCCTGTGTAGAGGTTTACCTATGATGGTTATGTGGCACATCACTATGCATACATGGCAAAAGTTGTGCAAGTTGTAGAGCCCACATGGCAAAAGTTGTGCAAGTTGTAGAGCCCACATGCATTGATGAGGCTATTGGAAATGCATGTTGGGAGAAAGATATGGATGAGGAGATCTATACACTATATGGAAATGAGACTTGGGATCTAGTGCAATTGCTTGAAGGCAAGAAAACCATTGGATGCAAGTGGGTGTACAAAGTAAAACATAACAGTGATGGAAGCCATTGGATGCAAGTGGGTGTACAAAGTAAAACATAACACTGATGGAAGCATAAGCAGGTACAAGGCTAGATTAGTAGCTAAAGGATATGCATAGACATATGGCATTGATTATGAGGAAACTTCAACCCAATTGCCAAGATGGCAACAGTGAGAGTTGTGATAGCAGTGGCTGCGTCAAAGCAATGGTCTTTACATCAGATGGGTGTAAAGAATGCATTCTTGCATGGGGATTTGTAGGAAGAGGTGTATATGTTGCAACCACCTGGTTATGAGGATGTGAGTCACCCCGAGCATGTTTGCAGGTTGAAGAAAGCCTTGTATGGCTTAAAACAAGCACCAAGAGCATGGTCTAACAAGATTTTTGAATATCTTTCATGTAGCCAATGCAGATTTCTCGCTGTATGTGAGACACAGTGATAGAGGGGTTGTGCTTGTTGTCATCTATGTAGATGACCTGATCATTACGGGGGACCATGATGCAGAGATCTTTGATGTAAAGATCTTGTTTAGACATAAGTTTGAGATGAAGGATCTGGGGGAGCTCATATATTTCTTGGGCATTGAGGTGATTAGGTCACCACATGGTATTGGATTACTGCAGAGACAATATGGCTTGGACATGTTGTCCAAGTATGGTATGACAAGCTGTAAGCCTATCTTAGTGCCATTGGATTAGAATGGCAAGTTGAGTGAAGATTCAGGAGAGATTTTGGAGGATCCTACTATGTATAGGCGCATAGTCGGAAGCTTGATCTACATGACGATCACCAGGCCAGATTTGAGCTATGCTGTTGGGTTGGTGAGTCAATTTATGCAGGTTCCTTGGAAGTCACATTTGGATGCATTGAGATGCATACTGAGGTATGTGAGGTCTACTTTGCATTGTGGACTATTTTATGAAAATGGGACAGAGATATGTGTACATGGGTACACAGATGCTGATTGAGCTGGTAGTATCTCAAATAGAAGATCTACTAGTGGCTTCATGTTTTCTTTGGGGAGTGCTGCTGTGACTTGGAGCAGCAAGAAGTAGCCTACGGTTGCTCTATTCAGCACCACAGAGGCCGAGTACAGAGGTGCTGCTATGGTAGCATGTGAGGTAGCTTGGTTGAGAAAGCTACTTGCAGATTTGGGTCTATTAGTGGATAGACAAGTTGTCATTTTCTGTGACAACATTAGCAGTATACAGTTGGCTAAGAGCCCAGTTTTTCATGCTCACACAAAGCATATAGAGGTCCACTACCATTTTGTCAGAGAGAAGGTTTTGAGGTAGGAGACGTTGACCTTGTTTATGTCAGCACACAGGATCAGGTCGCTGACATCTTCACCAAAGCATTGGGTATAGAGAAGCTCCGCAGATTCAAGGCTTCACTTAGTGTACATGAGATGAAGTTGGGAGTGTTGAGATATCAAGCTCATCTAGTGAGGCGGTGGACACTAATGACCCGCCTGGGGGATAGGCCCCACACTTACATCACTTGCATGGTTGGTGAGATCATGGGTGATATGCGGCCAGTGGGATGATAGGCTGTGTGTGTGACAGCCATTCTAGAGACTGGCATAGTTATAGCGCCACCTCGTTTAGTTGGGTTCACACTATAGAGAACCCTAGAATGTATTTGGTTGAGTACCTTTCATATTTAGTGTACTCTTATCTTTGTATATGGTGTGTTCACTGTTGTGTGAAGAAGAAGATTTTTAGCCTCTCACCTTGTGTGTTCTCTTTTAGGGTTTTGTGAGTGTGTGTGTGCTTGCAAGAGCTCAAGCTCTCTTCTCCCCTGCATCTTTTCATAATAAAATTCTTTAAAAAATGTTATGAATTTATTCTTATAAATACCTTTTTATCTCATCGTCAACAAATCGCCTAGCCTCCCAGAAGTCAATTGAAGACATCTCTCCTTCTGAGCATGGAATCCTTAGTTGCTCCCTTCCCATATTAGAGATTCCCATGCTTTCTTGAATAGCCAAAACAATTTCTTGTGTGGGAAGAGTGTTTTCTTGTTCTTCAAACTTTCTTATGCACATTTCTATAGCCTTAGGTGCACCGATGAAATTTTCACATTCTTGCACTGAAAATTCATCAATGGCATTTGGATCTAAAAAAATTGATACAACTTGACATCCATCTGCTATTAAACCAAGACAATAGTCCTCCCTTATATTTAATAGCTAACTCTGGATGTCCTCCCTTATATTCAAGAGCTTCTGGATATCTGTTATTAGTACAAAACTCTTATTGTCATTTAGTGGGAAGGATGGTATGCATGGGAGAAGGATCTCATATAGAAGTATTATTGGCAGAGGCTCAGCCCTTAAAAACATCCTCTGAGAGATGAATACTCTATAGAAACATCCTTTTCCTCTAGAAGAATTAAACTTCCTTTAAGATCTACAGTAGCAAAATCCATGGTCATTCTTTCTTCTTGCTCTTTATCCACTACCATTTCTACATCATGCATTTCTTCTTGATTTTGAATGTCCCCTAGAAATGCTACAGGCTAGACACTAGAACTGTCAAGATTGCTCTTTTCAACATCCTCAATTCCTGATTTTGCATGTAGATAGAAAAGGAAAGCCACATGATGCTGAAGAAACCTGCATTTCCTACTATGTAATCTAGAATGCTCCATAGTGACTTTCACATGGTCAAGAAGTATCTCATACTTTTTCTATAATTTGGCCTTTTCTGAAGATATATGTGACAACATGCTAAGATGATCAAACCTCACACCTTCAATATGAATAGAACTATCATCTGTCAATGCAAAGAAAATACTCCTTGAAGTGTTCAATCTAAACTAATTTCAAATCTCACATTGAAGCATTCCCTATAGCACTTAAACAAATCTTGTGCACCTACAATCTATAGGAAGTCAAAAAGTCTCTCTGCTTGTGTTTTCTTTATCATAGGAACACCTTCATCACTTGAACCCATCTCTATGTAGTAAACCTTGAATCCAGCCAACAACGCCTCTAAAGAACCCTACAAGGTTGTAGCTTACGAGCATAGAATAGAGGCTAAGATTTCAATAGCTAAGGAGAGTGCTAGAAAGACGACACGATTACTGCAATCCAATTGATCAGGGTCCTTGCATTTGCAGTGTTTCTCTAACGTTGATGGAGCAGCTGTGTGGGGGCACAAAAATGCTCCTGGGTGTAGCTGTGGGGGGGGGGGTTAGGTGGGACAACCAAGTAGAAAGTGTTTGTCAACAATACCACTAAATAACCTTGGCATGGTGTAGAAAAAGAGAAGATAGAATTTTAGTAGCTAAAGAGAGTTGGAAACACGACGCGAATACTGCAATCCAAATGACCAGGATTCGCCTACTCGCGTTGTTTTTCTATTGTAAGATCCCCCTCTTCCTAAATAGGGGAAACCTTTAAGATAGTCTACTAAGTCTACATTAGGATAGTTTCCTACTCGTCGACCCCTTGACCATGTTAAGATACAAGGATACGATTAGTAGGTATGACCTAGTTCTATCTCACAAGGGGAGCGTGGTCTTTTTCAAGGATTTCTAAAATCAAACCACTCATAGAGTGATCGACTTTAACTTAGGCAACCTCTATGCTTGACTTCTAGAAACTCTTTTTTCCTTCTCTATGTAAGGCATAGCTGGTGACCTAGTCCTCTAGAGTAGTGTTGCCGAGGGATTCATTTATCTAATGTAGCGCTTTAATTAATTTACTGGAAAGTTACCCAACTAAACGGATCCACTCGTCCATAGGATGTTTCCATCAAGGCATCTCATCCTCCCACTTTCCACCCAACTCACACGTCAATTTATTTTCTAATTAATTCTACCACACTGTTTGACATAAATAAACAAGTTTCTTAATTAAAAGCCTTACACATGGTTTGTTTAAACAATCTTTATCAATGATACACAATGTTTACAAACAAAGTATTTAAAAAAATAGATACAATGTTCAGAATTATTTATAGCCAATAAATCCAGGCTCTTTACTTTATTTTGCTGATGATCTAGAATTCGGCCTTCTAGCCTCTACGGACTGGGAAATCCCTATGGGACCATACACCTCATCGTCCTCGGCAGCTGGCAAGGACTCAAGCCGGCTTGTCACCCTCTCAGGCTCCTTAGAGGGGTGTCTACGTGCTAGGGAGGGCTTATTCACCACACTAGCCTGGGCTCACAGAACTAGGTAGTATCACAATATTCACCTCCATTGGTGGTGAAATCTTGTTCTCCCAATGGTATGAGGGATACCTTGGGTCAACTCCAGGCCTCGCTAATGTCGCCGCTCCGCTACAAAAGCACGGAAATGGGGTTAGTGTCGAGGTGTGGAGAAGATATACCTGCACTTCTTAACTCAATCAAGATAACACTTTACAAACTGAATTTTAGAATATGACAAATTTCATCACTTTCCTTGAGAAAACAATAATTTCACCAAGAATTTTGGTATAAAGAAAAATAGCATCTCTTTCTTAATATCTTTAAAGTTAACATTAAAGATTGAAAAATCTCCTTTTAAACGATGACCATGCTAACCTAATCATTATTTCTTTGTGGGGACCCAAGGGGAGAGATGGGGCGACATCTAGAGCAACTCTCGAGACTCATTGATGTGCACCTCTCGGGGTGATATTTTGGCACTTTTGTGAAGGAGCCATTCTTCCTACCTTCTTGAAGTTTGCAATGTCACAAATCTAGCACTTTAATCGGATCACAATTTGGAGCTCATTTGCTCAAGTTATGAGCAAAAAATCCCTAGGTGTAAATCACCTCTAAGAGGCTAAAAGCCCTTACTAAAGTCACCCGCTAATGAAGGGGGGGGGAAGGTGTCCTTAAACTGGATTTGTAGGGAGAAGGCTGCAGCTAGAGGGAGAGGAGGGGGAGTCCTCTCTTAAATCTATTCACACAGGTGGGGAGAGCAACTAAGGACACTCTACCCTCAAGGGTGAGAGGAGGTAATAAATATTGTATAGAGGGCCTACTTGGAGATGATGGGCAAAAATGGCTTGCTGGAAGGCTTTCGGGTACAGTCCCACACAAAGTGCCGGGTGTAGCCTGCCAGGTACAGGCGCTAGAAAAATGACAAATACGGGTAGAGCAGGGTGCTGGGGGTGTCTCGACCACGAGGTACTGGGGGTTTAGATAGGTGCGGGTACGGCTATGGGTGTAGGGACACAGAAAGGGAGAGCAAAGCATGGGTGCAAAGGATGGTGTACGATGAAAGTACACCGACCTGTAGCTTGCATTGGTGGCTAGGAGAAAGGAATGGTACCTGTGCATGGACAAAAGCTATGGTATGCATGTATCTTCCGGTTAGAGGTAGCATGGGCATCCACGTGGCGGTCTATGTGGACCGTGCACTAGGGTGATCATCTTTTGGTCCTTGCATGGGTGTTGTATGAGCACCCACGTGTACGACATCTTTTTGGGGTGGGGACCCCTAATTTGGGACATCGGCCTCGATATACATACTGGAGTGCTCGACGGTGCAAAAACAAAATGGCAAAAATGCTTGGGGTGTCTCCTTGGTTGTAGGGGTGCTGACCGTTTGTCAATCGGATACCCGGTCATGCATTTATTAAGGTTTAAGTTTACCATATTTTTAACTGAAAAGAACAAAAATTTTACATATAGGCTCAATCCGGTATTCGTTTTGGATCTTGTAAAATCCTATGCACTTTTACCCAAACACTTGATAACTATGTAGGGCCCACAATATCTTGGGCTGAGTTTCTTATATTTCCCAAGTGACAGAGAACTACGCTTGGGTTGTACTCGTAGAGGAACTTCATCTCCTTCTTGAAGATCCTTTCAGACCTCCTTGTGTCAGCATAATGCTTTTGCCGATCTTGAGCAGCTTTAATATCCTTTTAGATTGCCTTGGTCTATTCTTCCATCTCTTTGAGCATGTTTCTGGATGCCTCAAATCTTATGGTTGGATCAGAGAAATTTAGAGGAGATAAACATTCTTACCCATAGAGTGCTTTGAGAATGGTTATATTCCTATGTGCTCTGATGATAAGATGTATTATAAGCAAATTCTACCACAGGAAGGTATTGAATCCATCTTCTTGGTTCCCGTCCACAATATGCCCTAAGAATGTCTTCAATTACTTAGTTGACTCTCTCAGTCTGGCCATCGATCTTTGGATGATAAGATGTGCTAACACAAAGCTGAGTTGTTCCCAAGGCATGAAATAAGGACTGCTAGACTCTTTGAAGTGAAATCAGAATCCCGATCACTGACTATTCTCTTTGGAAGACCATTAAACAAGACCTCTTTGACAAATAATCGGGCAACATCAAAAGCTTTGAAGGTTTTCTTTATTGCTATTAGTATAAGAGGAGCTACTTTGCTAAGCAAGTCCACCACCACTAATATGGAATCATATCCTCCTTGTACCAGTGGGGAACTTGTGAAAAAATCCATGCTTATGCATTCCCACTTCATTTGGGGGATATCCAAGGGTTGAAGCTTCCCAAGCATCTTGACTCTTTTAGCTTTGATCCTTTGACATGAGAGACATTGCTTCAAGTACCAAAGGACACCATTTTTCAAGCCTGCCTAATGATAGCTCCTCCTTATAGCATTCAATGTTTCTACATAGCCTAGATGCCCTGTAGTGGGGCTGTCATGAGCCTCATGGATGATTAGCTTCTTTAGAGTTAGATCCTTAGGAATATATAGCCTTTGATTGAAGTAAAGAATCCCATCATGGATAAAGTACCCCTTGACTAGATTTTTTTCTTTCTCTGAAGTTCCTCCTCCTTCTACTAACTTCACCATTCTCTAGTAATCAGGATCATGAGATGAGACTTCTTTGACCTTGTCTAGTATGGGATCATTTGTTGGCATTGTAAGATTCCTCCCTCTGGCTTTTGAGGTGTGTAGGTGTAAGAACCTCCCCTTCTGATCTTATAATTATTCCCCTCTGAAATAAAAGAAAAATCCTATTTTACCCTGTTTTGGTCTAGAGAGAGATAATTAAAAATTGAGATATTTTTGGATATAAAAATCCTCCTAGTGTCTAAAATGGTTTCCCCTGAAACAGAAATTCAAAAAGAACTTTCCAATGTGCAATTGGAATTAATTAAAAATAGGTATAAAGGACCTTAGTCTAAGGGTCCAAATTTTCAAAAATTTTGAATTACGCTGCTCCAATTAAGGTTCCTATGGACCAATAAAATTAATCCAAATGTAGGGAGGAGATAAATTGAAGAATAAAAGAAAATCCCCCAAAAATGAGTAAATGCTCACATAAGATGAAGAGTTGACTAAGGACAAGGTTTATTAGTTAAAAAAGAAGAGGTATTTAGAGGAAATGATGCATTTTTGACACCTCAGTGTGGGGATCTTCCCTCATGAAGGAGGCGCCTATTTCACATGTGTGGAGGAGTTTTAAAATCATAAATAATGAGATATTTTCATCTCTCCTATCTCCTATTTCAACTAGATCCAAAAAGTAAGCTAAACTAACCCAAAAATGGTCAAAAATTGACCAAACTGATTTGAAAAATTTTAGAATCATCTTGCTTGGTTAGAGGCTCATTTTTTCCTATAAATAGAAGCCTCCCTCTTTGTAAAAGATTAATAGTGTTTATGCACTGTTACTCTACTCCTACCCAGAGTCAATTACATTAAATTCACTTGATAATTGAATTGTTTTTGACTAAATCCTCTCCAAAGAAATTGGTGGCCACTCTTGATCCAAACAAGAGTAGAACCCTCAATCCCTCAAGCCAAAGGAAAGCTTACAAAACTCCATGTAAGCTAAAATTTCTACTTTTTAATTTCAAATCTTTGGTTTTTTTATTTCCTTATTTTTTTTAATAGTTGATTAAAATGAATCCTGATGTTATGCCTTGATGAAAAGGCTACCCCCTTCTCTTTCTTAAGAATTGAGGCTTTCTTTATCCTAAAATGAGTAACAAATAAATTTATTAAACTTTTCTTATTGTTTACACTCTAAAAGGTGAAAATTGAGTAGATTAGAGTACTTTACTTCAAATTGGGGTTAGTTTTAAATTGAAATAAGAATGTTGAAATTTGAGAAATGGTCAGCCATATAAAGGAGGTTATGGTAAAATTTTCTTAAATTTTGTGTAAAATAAATTTTATTTTATGTTATTTTAAAAGAGTAATTCCCACCGTTTGTGCATTCTAAAAGAAATATTTTTATTTACTCCATGTACATATTCACCTATGAATATGCATGGATATCATTGATATTAATTATTGAAATTAATTTCTATGCATAGAAAGATGCATATTGAAATTTTTTTTATTATAAAAGTGTTATTTTCATTGAATTTAATTTCTATGCATAGAAAGATGCATAATGGAAATTTTTATTATAAAAGTATTATTTTTATTAAAATTGATTTTATGCATAAAAGATTTATTTTTATTTCAAAAGTGTTATTCTCATTAAATTTGATTTTATATATAGAAATATGCATAAAGGATTTATTTTTCTTTCAAAAGTGCTACTCTCATTAAAATTGATTTTATGCATAGATAGATGCATAAAAGATTTATTTTTATTTCAAAAGTGTTATTCTCATTAAAATTGATTTTATGCATAGAAAGATGCATAAAAGATTTATTTATCTTTCAAAAGTGTTGTTCTCATTAAAATTGATTTTATGCCTAGAAAGATGCACAAAAGATTTATTTATCTTTCAAAAGTGTTATTCTCATTAAAATTGATTTTATGCCTAGAAAGATGCATAAAGGATTTATTTTTATTTCAAAAGTGTTATTTTTATTAAAATTGAATTTATGCCTAGAAAGATGCATAAAGGATTTAATTTTATTTCAAGTGTTATTCTCCTTAAAATTGAATTTATGCATAAATAGATGCATAAAAGGATTTTTATAAAAGTATTATTCCCACTGAAGTTGATTTTTATGCATAAATAGATGTGTAAAGAATCTTTATATCAAAAATTAGAATTCTCTTAAATTCTATGTTTAAATTCTATGAATAGATGTAACGAGATGTGATGAGAATCAGATAAGTGTGAATGAACGGATGGGTGGTTGTAATGTGAATCAGATAGATGTGAATGGATGGATGGATGTGATGTGAATAGAGGTGATGAGATGTGAGGTGAATAGATGTGAAAGATGTGATGTGAATCAGATAGATGTGAATGAATTGATGGATATGATGTGAATAGAGGTGATGAGATGTGAGGTGAACAGATGTGATAAGATGTGATGTGAATCAGATAGATGTGAATGGATGGATGGTTGTGATGTGAATAGAGGCGATGAGATGTGATGAGATGTGATGTGAATCAGATAGATGTGAATTGATGGATGGATGTGATGTGAATAGAGGTGATGAGATGCAAGGTGAATAGAGGTGATGAGATGCAAGGTGAATAGATGTGATGAGATGTGATGTGAATGGATGTGATGAGATGTGATGTGAATGGATGTGATGAGATGTGATGTGAATGGATGGATGGATGTGATGTGAATAGATGTGATGAGATGTGATGTGAATCAGATAGATGTGAATGAATGGATGGATGTGATGTGAATAGAGGTGATGAGATGCGAGGTGAATAGATGTGATGAGATGTGATGTGAATTAGATAGATGTGAATGGATGGATGGATGTGATGGGTGGTTGCAAGATCAGGGTGCCCAGTTTTGTCCACTCAGGCACCCTGTAAACAGCAAAAAAACAGGCATTTGTTTCCCTTTAGTGGCTAATCTCTCCTAGTAAATGAAGGAATTTTGTTTCAAGTTCTTTTGTTGAAACATCATATTCAAAGTTGGAAATATAGTTGCATAATTTGATTAAGCATTAGATAGTCAAAAGTCCTCATTTTCTTAGGTACAAAGTCAATGTATACACCCTGTCCCAAATTTGAGCTGATTCCATAAAATGCTAATATCTTTTACATATAAACTCATATGAGATTCCCACTTTGTACCTTAGATCTTCACATAATATGGAGCTTAACTTGATTTTTCGAGAAAATTTTAAGATATTTGCCTATTTTCATTAAATATTTCAAGGTCTTTAAAGTGTTATAATATATGCCACTTTTTGTACCCACAATAGCTACCACTTAAAATCCTCAATCTTGTAGATCAAAAGGGTGGGTAGATACTGAGACATTAGTAGAATGTGGCGGTTAGTGAAAATTGCAAATCCAATGGTTGGATTTTTAATAATCTCTTTTTTAAAATTCTTCCAGACTATCAGAAGGCCTGTAAATATTAATAATCTAATTAGTAAAATTACATTTTTGATGTGAATCATCTAAAACCTATAGGGACTAGTGTACTTGTAATGGTGCGTCTACGGAAAAATAAATTGGATCACTCTAAGTATGGAAAGATCATTTATTTATCATTTCATTATATTTTTAATTAATTTTGATTAATTAGACTAATTTATATTAATTTTAATTTAAGGTCAAGCATATTTTCTATTATTTGCTTGATCTCATTTTAATTACCTTGCCCCCTAAAATTTGCTCTCCAAGTATTGTCCCAGTCCAGCAGAAACTGGATAAAACTGGACACCCTGATCTTGCAACAACCCTGATGTGAATAGAGGCGATGAGATGTGATGTGAATCAGATAGATGTGAATGGATGGATGGATGTGATGTGATGTGATGTGAATAGAGGTGATGAGATGTGAGGTGAATAGATGTGATGGATGGATGTGATATGAATAGAGGTGATGAGATGTGATGTGAATCAGATAGATGTGAATGGATGGATGAATAGAGGTGATGAGATGTGAGGTGAATAGATGTGATGAGATGAGATGTGATGTGAATCAGATAGATGTGAATGGATGGATGAATAGAGGTGATGAGATGTGATGTGAATCAGATAGATGTGAATGGATGGATGAATAGAGGTGATGAGATGTGAGGTGAATAGATGTGATGAGATGTGATGTGAATCGGATAGATGTGAATGGATGGATGGATGTGATGTGAATAGAGGTGATGAGATGTGAGGAGAATAGATGTAACGAGATGTGATGAGAATCAGATAAGTGTGAATGAATGGATGGGTGGTTGTGATGTGAATAGAGGTGATGAGATGTGAGGTGAGTAGATGTGATAAGATGTGATGTGAATCAGATAGATTATGAATGAATGGATGAGATGTGATGCAATATGAATCAGGATGTAAATGAATGATATGGGATATGAGTGGATGATATGTGATAAAAATGGATGTAAATGTATAGGTGAAGAATGGATGTGAATGTATAGGTGAAGAATGGATGTGAATGTATATGTGAAAGAATTGATGTGAATGAGGATGTGAAAGAATTGATGTAAATGAGTATGTGAAAGAATGGATATAGATGTGTATGTGAAAGAATGTGATGTGATGGAAAGAGATGTGATGTGTCATAAATATATGTGGATGTGAATGTGATGGATATGAATGAATGTGAATATGATGGATATGAATGTGAATATGATGGATATGAATGAATGTGATGTGATGGGATGTGAATCGGGATAGATGTGAATGAATGAGATTTGAGCTAAAATGAATGAGATGTGATGTGAGTGAATGTGATGTGGTCTGAATGGATGAGATGTGAATGAATGTGATGTGATGAGATGTGGATATGGGTAGATATGCGAGTGGATGAGATCTGATGTGGATAAATGAGAAAAGAAGTGATGAAATGGAAAATGATGTGATGAGAATGGGAATACACATGAAATAAATGAGAATTGATGTGGAACAATGTGGATATGGGTAGATATGCGAGTGGATGAGATCTGATGCTTATAAATGAGAAAAGACGTGATGAAATGGAAAATGATGTGATGAGAATGGGAATACACATGAAATAAATGAGAATTGATGTGGAACAATGTGTAAAGACGAGTTCATTATGTAAACTGTTAGCGTTAAAGCTAAGTACTCTGAATCCTCCATATTAATCAGGACATCCCCTGGATGTTGCTGCAAATAATTAGCTAAGGCCTCATTAGTGCGGTGTCTGGCCAGTTCTTCACAGCTCTGCAAGATACTTCATGATTGTCTCTTGTTGCCTCCTCACTGCTTTCAGCTACTTGCAACCTCTGCTCCAAAGCAAAAATTCTATTCTGAAGACCTAGAATCCTATTAGCTTCATGCAACAAATTATCATTTTGAGACTGAAGCCGTGCCACCTGTGCTTCAAGAGCAGTTATGTGAGTAGCTTGGGCATTAGCGTGAGGAACATTGCGGCAGAAATCTACAGTACGCTGAAGTAACTGCACAACACTATCCAGGTGTGCTGGCTGAACCTCATACTGCGGGGTTTCCCAAGGGAAAGGGAGAACCATGGTGATAACTACTACATCACTTAAGACTGCAGTCCATGTGATCCCCACCCCAAAAACTAAAACCACTAACGCTGTGAGTTGCTCAATCCCCGCAGGCATCAGTACTGGAAGGGAAGTATTCGACGCAGCTACCAGTGCCGTGTTTACCTCCTGAATCTGTTGGCACCACCTATGTAGAGCAGAAACCCCCTGTGGTGACATTGCGAGCATAGGGCGCACAGGAGTACCCACTGGCACAGCCGCAGTGACACTTACAAAAACAGTGCCATCAACTCGTTCAAGATCACTGGCCACTTCTTCATGGGAGCGCCTTCAGCCTCTAGAACTACTACTTGCAAACAGGCACGCCATCAGAAACAATGACAGCTACTGAAGCACTTGTAGAGAATGGTACCGAAAATGGCAGGCAAGCCGAAGAGAAACCATAAAACTGGTGGGCATAGGGATAGAATCTACAGTATCTGCCCCACCTTAGAGTGGACCATCTACCCTTTCTACTCCTGAGAACACACCCTCTGAGCCTCAAATCTAATTCGGTCTTTTAAAATGCGAGCCCAAGAAACAGGTTTGAACTCAGAGGTTTTGATCAACTGTTTCACCTTCACTGACATTGTATAAGTCTTTCCCTGGAGCCAAATGGCTTCTAAAGACCATCTATAGCATTCCTTTGCTGCCAAATCAGTGCATCCAGAAAGTTTATACTCCCCACTGATTTTGGGACCAAATTCTACCTCCATCTCGGCTACAAGAACTGCCACCGTTTTGCTAGCAGCAATAGCTCCATGCAGCTTTTGCTGAATGTATTCCATGGTGAGCACCACCGCTGCATCTTGTATGTCCACCACATCTCCAATAGCTAATTGCCGTAATAAGGGCAAGGACTATGGGTGTACCTGCACATGCTCCCAATGGAAATTGGAGTAAATGCGGATGCGCTTATCTGTGAGCCATGCATCAATAGCAGGCCGCTCGAGGTGAACAATCGGCATTATCGATAAGAACAGAGCAAGAGAGGCTGTCATGGCTACGTCAGAAGAAAAGAGAGCAAGAAGGGAAAACAGAAGGCAGACGAAAAAATGAGAGAGAATATAGAATGTCGTCCCACAAAAAAGAGGGAGTTGTTGCATGCAAAACAACGATCGCTTTTTGATGCATGACTATATGACACCTGGAAAAAATAAAGAAAAATAAAATGATGAAAGCCGCCCTTGATTTGGAATGACTAAAATCATCAATGAGAGAAAGTGTATTCTTCTCAGAAACCGAAAAAGCGCATTGAAGAGGAACCATGAGAAAATAATGCCGCATCCGACACCCACTAATCGGAGAAGAAAGGACTTCCCCATGAACATTTGCGAGGAAATAAGAGGTGGGACCACAAGAAGCATACATCCAAAATGGTCTGGTCCATCGCACTTTCAGTTTTGCAGGTTTCTTGAACATGCGTGAAGAAAACACCAACACCAATTGCCCTCTTTGGAAAAGTTTCTTCTTCAAATGCCGATCCACTTGCCACTATCTTCGACTTTAAAATTCCTGCGCCAAATAAAAGCTTTTCATCCTGTCTTCATCTAATTCCTGGATGACATCTAGTCTGTATGCCAATGAATCTTTTGGCAGCAATGTGTCTGCAACTGCAAGATGCAAACTGGGAGGAACCACAAATTCGACCGGTGTGATGGCCTCCATGCCAAAAGCAAGTTTGAATGGTGTCAACCTAGTTGCGACTTTAAACGCTGTGCGGTAAGCCTAGAGTGTGGTCGGAACCTTCACATCCCAATCTGTCGTCCGATGAAGGCTAACCACTTTAGTCAAAATGCGGATTATCTACTTATTGGAAGATTCAGCCTGCCATTGGCCTGAGGGTAATACGGGGACGATTTGCGATGCAGTACAAAGTAAAACCCCGTCATTCGTTTGATGACTTTATTAATAAAATGACCGCCCCGATCACTGACCAACTCCACTGGACAGTCAAACCTGGTAAAAACATCCTTAAAGAGACACTTTGCCATAGAGAAAGTAGTATTTGAAAGATCCCTGCCCCCTCCGCGCAATGGATTTGGGGGTGCTAGTAGCGGAAGTAGCACTTCTTGCACGGGGCATGATCCCTCACTCGGGGCCTCACCCCCACAGATATCCGAACAAGAGACTAATCCTTTGGTTCTTCAAAACCGAACCCGGAAAGACTTCCCCCTACCGAAAAGCACAGGCGATTCCTCCATAATATTTGTACTCTAACGTAGTCAGGGTCATTACTAACCAAACTGATCCGACCAAACCTGTGAGTCACTTGGTTAGATCAAGGAAGAAACTTGTACTTGGATCATAGAAACCAACGCTTTTTTTCCCATCGAGAGGCACAACCGTTGATTCTTTTTCCGTAGGATAATTACTATCCGGGATTTACTTCATCTATTGTACTATAACATAATTGAGTCTCATTTTATGGATCCATCAGTCCAGCCTAACCCCATCCAGTCCCATGGGTTAGCCAACTGCCCAACCACTGTAGTGATGGGATCTAATTAGGAATTTGGTTAGGTTTTGTCCCGGGTACCAGGGAAAAGAGTTCCCACGTCCCCTAGCCAGATATTCATGCAAATTTAACGCCAGTCACACCACTTACACACCCAATATGAAATTGCCTTTTCCACAGTTTTAGCTATCTTTAAAACAATCATTTAATGAAACCATAGTGTCACTTACCAGGGAAAAGAGTTCCCACGTCCCCTAGCCAGATATTCATGCAAATTTAACGCCAGTCACACCACTTACACACCCAATATGAAATTGCCTTTTCCACAGTTTCAGCTATCTTTAAAACAATCATTTAATGAAACCATAGTGTCACTGATCATAATCCTCCAAAATATCCGTTTGAATCCTAATTTCCAATCATTTCTTCATCGGTGTACCTATGGCATCAACCAGAATGCTCACACCACTTGTTCTTAGGGGCATTTTTTATAGTTCCTAGCTCATAGTACCCAACAATATATTCACTTATAAAAATCAAGATGGAATCTCTGTTGAAGATCAACAAGATCAACCAACAGATCCATATAAAAGAGCCATGGACTCATCCATTGTTGAGGATCAGCAAGGTCAATCAACCAGATCCATGCCCAGTTTCAGAAAACAACTCTTACTCCTTGTTCCAATATCTTCCCGGATGCACGTGTGGGTATCTTCAGCGACCGAGAGCCCGAGCACCATATGGTCAGCACTCTCTAGGATCCTTCGCAGGTGACCTAGCGCTTCACTCATAGGCCGCTTCCTTGGTCCCTCATCCACCATACCGAAAGCTCATGATTTTAATCAAACCGAGGCTGGACAAGACCTCGGTCGACCTTGCTACGCGAGACGTCCTCCGCTGACTCTCCGCCGTTAGCTGTTGCAACTTTATCAGATTAGGTCTCCACCCACGACCTTAGTCACAAGACAGTCAAAATACTTCCCCAACATTCTTGACATAAAATAGTCATTTAAAAATATGTCATAAATACAGTTTCTATAACGAACTCTCATCTTTCCACATTGTTCCATTATCAATCCACATTTAATTCCACAACCATTCATAAGTATTCCTATTCTCATCCAATCACATCATTTTTCATCTCATCACATCTTTCCTCATTTATCCTCATCTTATCTCATCCACTCGCATCTACCCATATTCACATCCCATCCTCATCACATCTCACCCACTCGCATCTACCCATATTCACATCCCATCACACCTCATTCATTTACATATCATATCATTCATTCACATCTATCTCAATTTACATCATCTCTCATCACATTCATTTCGCATCTACCCATATTCACATCCCATCACACCTCATTCATTTACATCTCATATCATTCATTCACATCTATCTCAATTTACATCCCCTCTCATCACATTCATTTCGCATAGACTGGGTTGTTGCAAGATCAGGGTGTCCAGTTTTGTCCAGTTTATGCTGGACTGGGACAATTCTTGGACAACAAATTTGGGGGGGAAAGGTACTTCAAACGAGATCAAGAAACTAATAGAAAATACACATACACTCAAATTAACCCCAATATAACTTAAATTAGTATAAATTAGTCCAATTTATCAAAATTAACCAAAAATATGATAAAACAATTAAAAAATGATCTTTCCATACTTAGAGTGATCTAAATTTTTTTCCATAGATTCACCAATACAAGTACACTAGTCCCTCTAGGTTTTAGATGATTTACATCAAAAATGTAATTTTACTAATTAGATTATTAGTATTTGCAGGCCTTCTGATAGCTTGGAGGAATTTTAGAAAAGAGATCATTAAAAATCAAACCATTGGATTTGCAATTTTGACTAACCACCACATTCTACCAATGTCTCACTATCTACCACTCTTTTGATCTACAAGATTATGCATTTTTAAGTGGTAGTTATTGTGGGTGCAAAAAGTGGCGTATATTATAACACTTTAAAGACCTTGAAATATCTAAAGAAAATAGACAAATAGCTTAAAAATTTCTCAAAAAATCAAGTTAAGCTCTATATTATGTGAAGATCTAAGATGTGGAAATCTCATATGAGTTTATATGTGAAAGATATTAGCATTTTATGGAACCAGCCCAAATTTGGGACATGGTGTATACATTGAGCTTGTACCTAAGGAAATGAGGACTTTTAACTATCTAATGCTTAATTAGATTATGCAACTATATTCCCAACTTTGCATGTGACGTTTCAACAGAAGAACTTGAAAGGAAATTCCTTCGTTAGCTAGGAGAGATTGGCCACTAAAGGTAAATAAATGCCTATTTTTTTACTATTTATAGGGTGCCTGAGTGGACAAAACTGGGCACCCTGATCCTGCAACCACCCATCTCATCACATTCATTCTTATCCCGATTCACATCACATTCCATATCATTCATTTACATCCAACTCACATGACATCACATCTCTTTCATTCACATCCTGATTCACATCACATTACATCTCATCCATTCACTCACATTGACATCACATCCTTTCGCATACACATCCACGTCCATTCTTCCACATACACATCCACATCCATTCTTTCACATACACATCCACATCCATGCTTCCACATACACATCTACATCCATTCCCATTACATCACATCTTATCACATTCTATTTTCATCTTATTATATCCATTCACAACTCATACACATCTTACCGTATCCCATTTAGTAGCTTTTTCTAGTTTGATTCCGATAATGGGACTTTTTCTAAATTTCTACCAATTGCTTGGCCTAATTAAAGGTTCCTTTTTTCAAATGACTATTTCTATATTCCTTCTCAATTCCTCAATTGAATTATATTCAATATTCCTCTTTTGAATAAAAGAATTCATGGGATCTACATAAATCAATTCTACCCATATTTCCACTTTTGATAAATAATCATAAATTGAATTATACTAAAAATTCCTCTTCTTCCCATTGAATTTCTTGGATCTCAATTACCATGGGAATTCCTCTTTTTGCATTTAATTATTTGCATTCCAATGTCATGGGAATTCCTCTTTTATCATCAAATATTTCTCATAAAATAAATTCATCTAAAATAAAATATCCATTATTTCAATATGCTAGGAATTTCTCTTTTCCCATCTAAATGATGGAATTCCAAATGTCATAGGAATTCCTCTTTTATCATCAAATATTTCTCATAAAATAAATTCATCTAAAATAAAATATCCGTTATTTCAATATGCTAGGAATTTCTCTTTTCCCATCTAAATGATGGAATTCCAAATGTCATAGGAATCCTCTTTTAACATTTAAATATTTCTCATAGATAAAATAAACTTATCAAAAATTCATCTTTGAATTTAAATAAAATACCCATTAATTTCAATATGCTAAAAATTACACTTTACTCATTTAAATATTTGAATTCAAATATGGTGGGAATTCCTCTTTCATCATTTAAATTTATCTATGCAAAAAGATCAATTTAACTAAAATCCTTCTTTAATTTTTAAATAAAATATACATTATTTTAGCATCCCAATTTTTCTCTTACTTCATTGGAATACATGGATTTCCATTGTCATGGGGGATTACTGTTTCAACATAAAAATGAATTACTAGAAATTCTTCTTTTTCCTAATTAATTATTTATGCATAAACATAAAATTAATTTTTCCATGATTATAATGATATTCATTCAATTAATCTAGGATGATTAATCCTAGAATATGGTAGGAAGTCCTCTTTTCATATTATGAATGAAAATTATTTATGTGTTAATTTTTTAAAAATTTTACCATAGCTTTGCTCTGCTAATACTGATAATTCTCAATAATTTTGAAAACATAAAGTTTAGTAATATCATATGATAGAATAACCATTAATTGGATCAATATCCAATTATGGACTGCCTCAATTTGACAAGCATAGAAATTACTTTTAGATTAGAAAATTGCTTCATGAGAAGCTTCTGTTTGGGACATCATAGCATAGCGGAGGCTACACTCCAACCCACACACTTGTCAATCCGTGAATGCAACCTGGTTAGCGCATAGAGGCTATCCCGAATGGAAGAAGATGAGTTAACCACATACTAATGACTTCTAGTCCTTCTCAATCCTTTTTCAACACTCAAGCAATCAATCTAACACAATCAACACATCAATCTAACATAATCAAAGCATCAAGATTAGGCTACACTTAAGCACAAAAAAATGTAACTTATGCAAAGAACCTAACATGCAAAGAGCTATCACACAAGCCTCAACTACACATCATTTCATGCACAAGCTTCATCACATGCACTCTACAACTCACAAATCAAAACATCATTAAGAAATCTAGATTAGCAAGTGTGTAGACCAAAACCTCATATCATTGAAAATGAAAAGAATAGAGAGTACAAGACTGAAACAAGAATGGAAATGGAGAGCCTTGGGAGAGCACTTGAGAAGGAGCTATGGAGTAAGCTCTCTCTATGAGCCTCTCAACCAAATGACCAAAGAGTCCTCCCTCTCTCAAATGGGCCACCTTTTATACAAAAATTCTAGAACTCCCAAAAGTTCCCATGTGGGATTATTGTCAAGCCCTCTCCCACATTCATCTACAACTTTGAACTCTTTTCAAGAGCCCTAAGTGTCTTTTTTGTTGCATCCTTGTATTGATCTTCATTCGTCATGCAACACTCCCCCTTCCTATTTTGCGCACGTCCTCGAGCACGGTAGTAGCAAGAGCTGCAACAAAAAAACAATGGATACAAGTAAAGTCTTTTATTGAAAAAAAGAAAAGAAAAGAAAAACCAGTAATGATAATTTCACACGTGAGCATACAAGTGCAAGGCTGATTAAAGTTTTAATGAGTACTAAAATAGGTGAGTAAAGACTAGTCAAAGTAAGACTTAATTGGTAGATAGTGCTATGCAAAGGCAAGTGTGCTTTGTACACCGCCGGTTATGACCTCAGTCTTAATGTCCTACAAGTATTTAAGTTATTCCTAAGTGACAAACCTACTCCTAAATATGAGCAAAGGTGATTGGAACTCTCTCCTTTTTTTTCTCTCTCTCTCTCTTTTTTTTTGTTTTTTGTTTTTGATGTGTGTGTAGAAGGTGATAAAGATTAAGGTTCCATCCCAAAGAGACCCAAGCAATGGCCAAGAGACCTCCGCCAAGAGAATCTAAAGACCGCTAAGTATCTCAAGGGCGACAGACCCTTTTTCTTTCTTTTATGACCTAAGGAGTACCCCATGAAGATGAGGGCATCGGTGTTGAGGGCCCATAGTGTACCCTAGAGTCCTACCAACATCCATCAAGGCGATAGATTCCTTGAAAGTCTTTTTCTGAAGCTTTTAGACATCAGTGTTCACCCCATGGAAACCAAGGCATGGGCCCCAAGGTGCTAAGACAACCCCAGGTTCTACCAAGCATTCCTCATGGCTGTAGACACGTCATGTCTCAATTCACTTTGTATATATATATTTTTTAGGGTATATTTTTGTAAATTTTTATTACTCCTAGCACCTAGCTCATATCTAAGAGGTAGCTACCACTAGGGATAACTAATATACCTTGAAAGCATAAGAACTTGGCATATTCCATTGGTATATATCCTACACTGTCTTTAGATAGAAATATCTTTTACTAAGTCTTCTAAGAGTCTAGAATTCACTCACCATATTTTAACAACTAATCAAAAACTTAAACCAGCCAACATTGTGCGAACATGCAAACCATATATTCGAAAGATAAGAGCACATAAAGAAATAAAGATTAAGATTTGAATACACCTGTTGTAGTGCCCTGTTGATGTTGTTCGTTTGCATTGATGCATTGCTGATTTTGTGCAGATTGCTCCTCCTTGATCTTTGTAGGCGTAGCATGTCTCCCCCCTTCCTAATTTGTGTGCACGGTAGGTGGACTATTGGGACGTGTTTGATACTCTTGTTTTAGCGAAGATCTCTGCAAAATTTTTATTAACAAACAAGAAAAGAAAAGAAAAGAATAAAATTTGCCATTGGTGCCAAACACCGAATATAGCCGAGGGGAAAAACCCAGTGGGAGAAAAGTGCCCTAGCTTGTCGATCTTATTGTGGAGTCGCTGAGCTTACCCTTGCCCTGGTAGTGGAGATCATCTCAAAAAGAACATAATTCTCTAAAGGCATAAGGAACCACACTATTTAAACATTGATCTACCAAAGAGCTTCAATTGTAGTGTTAATGCCTTATCTTTGGTTTTAGATATGTCCTTCTTGGGTGGGAATTTTATCAATTGTTTTGGAATTTGAGCAAGATAAGAGGTTTTAGGCAATGAAATGCTAGAATCTATGCTCAAATGAGACTCCTTTGAAGTTGGATGTGTCTTAGGTACACCAGTTGATGATGGAATTGGGTAATAAGGAGAAATCGGGACAGCCGGTGTTTCAATACATGTTTTGGGAAGATCAACACAAGTAGGTTTGTAGGTGCTATCACAGCCACCTATCCTATCTTGAAGAGTTTGTGTTGATTTCTTTTGCACCCACTCATATGGAAAATCAAGGGTGGCTTTTGGAATCTTTCGGAAACACTCTTTTACCCCTAGCAAAGCATGGCATTTTGGAAGCCAAATTGCTGTTGCACCCTCATAATAGCCTTGTGCTTTAAGAACATGTTTTGGGACCCATCGAGTAACAATCCGAGGTTTAGGCTTGGAAATGATGTGCTTCTTAAGAGGCTTAGCAACTGGACTAGATGGTACAAGTTTGTACGCATCTTTGGGTAGGCAAATTAATAATTCCTTCTTGCTCGGCCTTCTTTGAGCAGCAACTAGAGTAGTTGGAACATGCCAGCCACCATGGCCCTCACTTGAGTACTCATCAATTATCCACATCATTTGTTTTGGAGCTTCAAGAGCAGATTTTGAAAGTGCTTTGTGTAAGGTAGAAACACCACCCTTTTGATCAGCATCATTAGCAGATTTGAGTGTTAAATTCTCCACTGAGACTTCTTCTACATGTAGTGCTGTTGTGGAAGCATCCCTTTCCAAATTTAGATCCACAAGAAGTAAATCATCTATGGATGGCTTTGAGGACTGGGCATTGGAGGGTCCAGGCATGTCCGGCTCAATGAGCCAGTCATCTCTAGACTCCCTTGCTCTGGAAAATTTTGATAAGTCTAAGAACTCGGTTTTAGAGAGATCCCCTAATTTGTCTACCTTTTCTGGATGGTAGGTGACTTCGTAGCGAACACCATCTCCACCCATGTACATGTTACCCTGGTCATTGACTAGAGGTGCTCTATCAAGTTCTGAGAAAATGTCTGCGATCTTAACAAGATACCGTTGTTGTGGATCCCTAAAGATCTCAGCTCCTTGAGCATTTGTGTAGACATATTGGAGTCTCACATTGAGTGTTAACCCCATGGTGTCGGCTTCAAATGGATTAAAGGATCTTGAGGGTGTCCTATTTGGGGCTATGGGATGACTATTTGTCGGCCCTAATTTGTCCATGGACAATGAACTAGTTGTTCTGGAGGAAAGGGTATCGGATTGGGATTCAGAAAGGGTTTCAGCAATATCTGCCAAATTTCCTACCGATTGGGTCCCACTTTCTTGCGTAGGTACTCTAGAAGGTGCCCTAGGCCCTATGGCAGTATCTACAAGACGTCCCGACCGCAAGTGCATAAGGTCAAATTTTTTTGGTTTTTTTATGTGTTTTTGTTTTGTTTTGTTTTGTTTTTGTTTTTTTTAAATAAAATATATATATATATGTATATATATATATATATATTTTTAACCTACCTAATCACTAAATGCACTAAAAGGAGTATGTGTGGCGTAACTATCTATCCTATTTTATTATTATTATTATTTTTTAAATGATTTTTTTAAATAATTTTATGATTTTATGTTTTTACTTTTTTTTTAAATTTACACAGAAATTATGAATCACACTAAAAAAATACTAATTATGCACAAAGTTACAAAAATTAAAAAATACAAGAAAATACTAATTATGCAAAAAATTTAAATGAAGAATTACAAAATATGCAAAAAAAAATAAACTCCTAAAAAACACTTAATTTATAGATTTTTTTTTAAATTTTCTTTTGTTTTTATCTCCTTTTGTTGGTTTTTTTTTTAAATTGTTTGTTTGTTTGTTTGTTTGTTTGTTTGTTTGTTTGTTTTTTTAAAAACTAATAAATTTCGTGCCAAATATAAAAAATATGAATCTACTAATTATTCATCATTTACAAAAATTCTTAAAAAAATAAGAATAAAAAATACAAGCTACTTTAATTATGCAAAAATTTAAATAATGAAAAATGGATTCAAAAAAATAAAAATTGTTTTTTTTCCTTTTTTAAATTTAATTGTTTTTCCTCTCTTTTTTTATTCCCCTTTTTTTTCTTTTTTTTTAAATTTCTTTTTCTAAATTTAATTGTTTTTTCTTTCTTTTCTTTTTTTTTAAATTCTCTTTTTCTCTTTTTTTTTAAAAAAAATATTTTTTTTGTTTTTTATATTTATTATTATTTTTTATTTAAGAATACAAAAAAAACATGAAAAAATTAATAAAAATAAAAAAATAAAAAAATAGAAAATACACCAACCTTATCTTCCGCCTCCCGGCTCGCCCGGATTTCTCGCTGCCGCACCCACGCGCTCGTCTTCAGTGCTTCTTCGCCAGCTCCTTCTTCTCCACGCCTGCTGAGGGTGCGCCTTCAATGCTTCCCTCGCATTCAAATGCTAGTTTCGCCTCCTTCACAGCTAGCTGTCGCCTTCTCTCTGGCCTTCTTGTGGCCGCTCTACAGCAGCACAGCCGTCGCCTCCACAACTGCAACCTCTCCACGCCAACGGCCTCCCTTCTCTTTCGGCCGCTCTACACAGTCTCCACGCCGGCCACCTCTTTGCCCGCTTTTCTTGCAGCTACCTCTCGCCGACAGCTCTTCCTTTTTCTTTTTTTTTCCTTCTGCGCTCGCTTTACCTCCACGCTAACCTTCGCCACTGCTCTGCTCCCGCCTATGCCATCGCCACTGGCCGCCTACACCAACGTAAAACAAACGATTATACGGTCGCCTACACCAACGTAAAAAAAACGATTATATATATATATATATAATTGTTTTTTTTTTTAAAAGTCGTCTGCTGCACGCCTCTTTTCAGCCGCCTTTCCACGATGCAGCGTTTGATGCAGCCCGCAAATATATATATATATATATATATAGATTTATAAGTTTTTTTTTTCTTAAGGCCACCCTTGGTTGCCCGTTTCTTTCAAGCAAATCGGTTAGTCATGCTGCAATAGATAAATATTCTTGATTTCTCCTCGAGCACGGACAACTCATATTGAGCTTAATGGCCGCCTTACATGTGCATGTATATATATATATATTTATTTATCTTTGCTGCGCTTGATGCGTTGGCTCCCCACACAATAACAACACAACAAAACAATAAAAGAAAGGCCGCCTCCAACGCTTCCTATCTATCCCTCGCCAACCCCGTCAAAAATACAAAAACAGAAAGTACTTAAATCTGATTAGTGGCGGGATTTCTCTACCGCAATGAGGTTTTAATTAATTTTGTTTTTTTTGCTTCTAATCAAAAAACCGAAAACACACAAGGCGCCCTTGAGATCACACACTCAATGCCCTTGCAAACCCTACTCTAATCTACTCTAATCCACGATTTTGCAATCAATGGAGCACTTAGTAAGAAGTAATGGTTAACACCCTTCACTAACTTAGGTGTGCGTTCCCCGGCAGCGGCGCCATTGTTTGGGACATCATAGCATAGCGGAGGCTACACTCCAACCCACACACTTGTCAATCCGTGAATGCAACCCGGTTAGCGCATAGAGGCTATCCTGAATGGGAGAAGATGAGTTAACCACATACTAATGACTTCTAGTCCTTCTCAATCCTTTTTCAACACTCAAGCAATCAATCTAACACAATCAACACATCAATCTAACATAATCAAAGCATCAAGATTAGGCTACACTTAAGCACAAAAAAATGTAACTTATGCAAAGAACCTAACATGCAAAGAGCTATCACACAAGCCTCAACTACACATCATTTCATGCACGAGCTTCATCACATGCACTCTACAACTCACAAATCAAAACATCATTAAGAAATCTAGATTAGCAAGTGTGTAGACCAAAACCTCATATCATTGAAAATGAAAAGAATAGAGAGTACAAGATTGAAACAAGAATGGAAATGGAAAGCCTTGGGAGAGCACTTGAGAAGGAGCTATGGAGTAAGCTCTCTATATGAGCCTCTCAACCAAATGACCAAAGAGTCCTCCCTCTCTCAAATGGGCCACCTTTTATACAAAAATTCTAGAACTCCCAAAAGTTCCCATGTGGGATTATTTTCAAGCCCTCTCCCACATTCATCTACAACTTTGAACTCTTTTCAAGAGCCCTAAGTGTCTTTTTTGTTGCATCCTTGTATTGATCTTCATTCGTCATGCAACAGCTTCATTTGAATATAGAATAGGTCATAGGAATGACCATTCTTTGGGGGAGAGAGAGACATGCTTTAAAAAAGTATTTAATTTAAGAATAAATGGAAATTTATGTGTTTTATCACTACAATTCATTAAAGAACTTCAATTGTATTAAAAAGCCATTCAATTGAATGCTTCTCAAGCTTGAGAGAGAAACATTTGGAGATCTTTTTTTTAAAAAGACCATAAACCACACTTTACCTCCTAGATTGCTTGATTCTTTAATCAATGTAGAGGCCCCCAACCAATAAATTGGTTTGGTATGTTGATAAAGACTCCAAGGAAGATTGAAGAGAGAGAGAAACTCCAATCTCTCCAATTTGTAGAGGATTTTTAGAGGATAATAGAAAATATCATTTTTTCAGTATAATACTCGCATGGTATAATTCTCATATTTTTTTTACAAAGGGCTAAAGATCTATTTATAGGTGAGGGAGGCCTCTAACCAAGTACAACTAGTTTCTAGAATTTTCCAGGTTCAGTTTAGTTGAATTTGGACAAGATTTGGACCTAGATAGCTCTTTTTTGATTTGGTTTGATCCAGGAGAGAGGAGAGATAAAAATATCACAATATTTTTGAGTTTAAAACTCCACCACACATGTAAAATATGTGCCTTCTTGAAGAGCCCCCTTCTCCTTACCAAGGTGTCAAAATTTTGAATCATTATACCCAAAATATCTCATTTTTTAGTAATATTCATAGTTTCTTACTAAATAAACCTTGTCCGTAGTCAACTCTTCATCTTATGTGAGCATTTACTCATTTTTGGGGGTTTTTCTTTTATAAATTGGATTTATCTCCTCCCCACACTTGGATTGATCCTATTGGTTCCATAGGAACCGTAATTAGACCATAATCCAAAAATTTCTGAAAATCTAGACCCTTAGGCTAAGGTCCTTTATACTTATTTTCAATTAATTCCAAATGCACATTGGAAAGTTCTTTTTGAATTTCTCTTTCAAGGGATACCATTTTAGACACTAAGAGGATTTTTATATCAAAAAATATCTCAATTTTGGATTAGGTCTCTCTAGACATTTTCTCTCTCTAGGTCAAAGCAGAATCTTTCTTTTATTTCAAAGAGGAGAATAATTACAAGATCAGAAGGGGAGGTTCTTACACCTGTACACTTGAAAAGCTGGAGGCATGAATCTTACATCCTACCCCACTTAAAAAATGCGAGATGTCCTTATCTGCTGGTAAGGTGGAGTATGATCTCTTTCATCTTCTTCTTCTTCTTCAATCACTTCCAGTGTTACTGCCTTGGAAGTGGACGGCCGATTTGGGAACATCTCTCTTTGACTTCCCCTATTCTGAGGCGGAGGTCTTGTATTACTTGGATTAAAATTGTGGGTTGGTTAGAGGGTCTACCTCTGGGATTTCTCTAATTTTGGCGGAAAGAAACCTGATTACTCTGGAAGGAACGAGCTAGAGTTTGGAATCTTGATCCCTGATTTTCCTGCCCTGAAAACCTTATTCCAAAAGGAGTTGGGAAATCCATACTACGATGTCCAAATCCTTGACAGTTATAGCATTTCACTCCCTTGTTCAAGGGTGTAACTTCTGAAGTTGAATTCCAAGGGATTGAGTTCCGAGAAAAGGACATTTCTTCCATTCTGGAACTTCCCATATCCTGGGCTTGATCCTTATCTCTCTTAGACGGCGGAAGGTTCGAATCACCTTCTGAAGCTAAAAACCTTTTGAAAGGTGATGGTGCTGGCTTTGGCAGGACCTTGACATCAAAGGCCTTGGCGAAATCCTTCGCCATCTGCACTACTTCGGCCATGGAAACTGCCTTGGCATTCTTCACTAGGATATTTAAAGGCTCGTTCAGTCCCCGAATGAACCTGGCCACCATCAACTATTCTTCATCTAGCGGTGGCAAGTATTTGAGAAGGAGAGAGAACACTTGGTGATATACTTCAATAGTTCTGCTCCCCTAGGTTAACTCTAAGAATTCGTTCATCTTTGTTTCCAAAAAGCCGGGAGGATAGAATCTCTTCCTTAGGTAAGTTTTGAGATCATTCCATGTCTGAGTGTTTTGATCCACACGGTTTGTCTTGCAGTGGTTTCTCCACGCTACTCTGGCTATTTCTACTATCTTTAGCCTTGCAAGAGCCATTTTTCTCTTCTCATTGTACCCGCCGGTGACATCGAAGTACTCTTCCATTGCTTCGATCCACTTCTCCACAGTCTCGCCAAAGTTTTCCCTTCACCCTTAAAAGGCCCAGGCTGCGATCTGAAGAGTTTTACGAGCATCCAAGTGGAGCTCTTCCTCGTCGAGTTGGGGGTTATCAATCCTACCCCATGACGACCTCGATCCATGATCCTATCAATACGAAAAATCTTGTTAAGTCCTTTTATTTACAATTCAAATCCGACTTTAGATCCAACTGATTTTGGGGTTCTTTAGATTGGACAGCTCTCCACAGAATAATGGGATAAAGATCCCTTATATAGAACTCATTATCAGATAACAATTCATTCAGAACATATCATTCATATTCTTAACACACTAATGGTACCGAAAATTCCATCTGAACATTCCCATGGAAGTTTCAATTATGCAGGTTTTTTATTTGTCATCCCTTAACTGGATCCACTAGGTCAAGTGTTAACAGTAGCAATCTCTCAGCATGATCCACTAATCTCGTAGTGATTTGCTGATATCATTATAGTCATTCCAATTATGAATATCATCACAAGGATTTGTCCCATTCATCCTCATTGTGGCTTTGTTCAACTGATCTCTTTTCAACCAAAATTCAGGAATCATCTTTTTTTCAATCAGAATCCAAATCAGCTCGTCAATTCTCAACCAGAATTTTAAAATCATATCAACCACATTCGAATTCATCATCTGGATAGCATTTTTACTTATAATTTCAAGGTCTTAGATTTACTCGTATATACCGCCAGCAGTAAAGAGATGCAATTATACCCTCGATATATACGGGTAGTCACGGTCCTTAGAATTATAAGGTAAATACCATCATGACTAGGCCTCAAGCAAGTCAGGGATTTCCATACAATTACGGTACTTCATCTAAAGACCCACTTTCAATTTTATGAATCTTCATTCTGAATATCAATCTGTATGAATTTTATCACACAATTACAACCTTTTACTGTTACTTCACAAATTTTTGACATTTTTGGCTTTTCAGTTGATCCACTTTAGTCAATTCGCTCTCATGCCAGCTAAAAGATCCCTTCCTCCTCCGTGCAATGGATTGAGGGGTGCTAGCAGTAGAAGTAGCACTTCTTTCGTGGGGCAGGATCCCTCACTCGGCATCTCACCCACACGGATAGACAAGAGACTAATCCCTTGGTTCTTCAAAACCGAACCCGAAAAAACTTCCCCCTACCAGAAAGCACGGGCAATTCCTCTATGATATTTGTACTCTAACGTAGTCAGGGTCATTACTAACCAAACTGATTTGACCAAACTTGTGAGTCACTTGGTCAGATCAAGGAAGAAACTTGTACTTGGATCATAGAAACCAACGCTTTTTTCCCCCATCGCGAGACACAGCCGTTGATTCTTTTTCCATAAAACAATTACTATTTGGGATTTACTTCATCTATCGTACTATTATAGAATTGAGTCTCATTTTACGGATCCGTGAGTCTAGCCTAGTCAACCTCCCAACCACTAAAGTGATGGAATCCAATTAGGCATTTGGTTAGGTTTGGTCCCGGGTACCAGCGAAAAGAGTTCCCAGGCTCCCTAGCCGGATATTCATGCAAATTTAACGCCAATCACACCACTTACACACCCAATATGAAATTGCCTTTTTCACAGATTCTACTATCTTTAAAACAATCATTTAATGAAACCATAGTGTCACTGATCATAATCCTCCAAAATATCTGGTTGAATCCTAATTTCCAATCATTCCTTCAATCGGTGTACCTATGGCATCATTAGCAACCAGAACGCTCACCACCTGTCCCTCCAGGTGCCTTTTCGATAGTTCCTAGCTCATAGTACCCGATAATATATTCACTTATAAAAATCAAGATGGAATCTCCATTGAAGATCAATAAGATCAACCAATAGATCCATATAAAAGAGCCATGAACTCATCCGTTGAATATCAACAACAACAAGATCAACCAACAGATCCATATAAAAGAGCCATGGACTCATCCGTTGAAGATCAACAAGATCAACCAACAGATCCATATAAAAGAGCCATGGACTCATCCATTGAGGACCAGCAAGGTCAATCAACCAGATCCATGCCCGGTTTCAGAAAACAACTCTTACTCCTTGTTCCAATATCTTCCCCAATGCACGTGTGGGAATCTTCAGCGACCCAGAGCCTGAGCATCGTATGGTCAGCACCCTCTAGGATCCTTCGCAAGTGGCCTAGCACTTCACTCATACGCCGCTTCCTTGGTCCCTCATCCACCGTACTGAAAGCGTAGGATTTTAATCGATTCAAGGCTGGTCAAGACCTCGGTCGACCTGGCTACGTGAGACGTCCTCCATTGACTCTCTGTCAGCTATTGCAACTTTATCAGATTAGGTCTCTCATGACCTTATTCACAAGATTCTCAAAATACTTCCCCAACATTCTTGACATAAAACAGTCATTTAAAAACATGTCATAAATACAGTTCTATAACGAACTCTCGTCTTTCCGCATTGTTCCATTATCAATCCACATTTAATTTCAAAACCATTTCACATAAGTATTCCTATTCTCATCCAATCACATCATTTTTCATCTCATCACATCTTTCCTCATTTATCCTCATCACATCTCATCCACTCGCATCTACCCATATATCAAACTACTGCACATGTGCATCCGGATCTTCACCTTGTTTCCCCGAAACTTAGAATACTTGATGTTGTTGGGTGTGTAACCACCGGTGGTGAAGGAAACAGCCGTCACGTAGCCGTCCGAGGAGAGGTTTGGGGTGTCAAAAGGTGCCCACCCGCCTTTGGAGTGCGGATATAGGAGGATAGGAACAGCTCCGTCTCAGCAACCCGGGCTCCCACTTGGGGAAAGAGGCGGGCTACTCATCAAGCCATGAAGTGTTATCGCATTTTTTACTTCTTGCACAAAAAGTAAGCAATTAGAGGACTGGTTACCTTCTTAAATAGCATACTTATCTTACAAAAAAATTATAAAAATATTAAGATAATAGCATGACAAATTTAAGACAAGTATGGAAAATTTACACAGAACATGACAGCAGATTTTGATTAATTGATTCGTGCATACAGTTACATCCATATATAGGAATAGTATCCTGTGAGCCGAATAGATACATCTACCTATGACATCCCCTAGGATCCCTAACTGACTATTGCACATTACGATTTACCCAATGCGATTATAAGAATGCGGTTGCGGTGTGCGGTTAATGCTGTAATAGAAACTGTATTTATGACCTGTTTTTAAATGGTTGTTTTATGTCAAGAATGCTGGGGAAGCATTTTGACCATCTTGTGAATGAGGTTGTGGAGACCTCGTCTGATAAAGTTGCAACAGGTGATGGAGAGTCAATGGAGGATGTCTTGCGTAGCAAGGTCGGCCAAGGTTGACGAGCCTTGGTTCGATTAAAATGGTGAGCTTCCGGTACGGTGGATGAGGGACCAAGGAAGAGACCTATGAGTGAAGCGCTAGGTCACCTGTGAAGGATGCTAGAGGGTGCTAACCATACGGTGCTCGGGCTTTGGGTCGCTGACGATACCCACGCATGCGTCGAGGTAGATATTGGAACAAGGAGTAAGAGTTGTTTTCTAAATTCGTGCATGGATCTGGTTGATTGACCTTGCTGTCCTCAACGGATGAGTCCATGGCTCTTTTATATGGATCCATTGGTTGACCTTAATGATCTTCAACGAAGATTCCATTTTGATATGTGAATATATTGCCGGTTACTATGAGCTAGGAACTATCAAAAAGGCCCCCTGAGTGGATAGGTGGTGAGCGTTCTGGTTTCCAATGATGCCATAGGTACACCGATGAAGGAATGATTAGAATTAAGGATTCAACCGGAGATTTTGAGGATTATGATCAGTAACTCTATGATTTCATTAAATGATTGTTTTAAAGAAAGCTGATTCTGTGAAAAAGGCAATTTCATATTGGGTGTGTAAGTGTTGTGACTAATTTTAAGTTTGCATGAATACCCGGCTAGGGGACCTAGGAACTCTTTTCCCTAGTACCCGCCGGGACAAAACCTAACCAAATTCTTAATTTGATCCCATCACTATAGTGGTTGGGCGGTTGGCTAACCCACAAGACTGGATGGGGTTAGGCTGGACTGATGGATCCCTAAATTGAGACTCAATTCTGTTATGGTATGATAGATGAAGTAAATCCCGGACAAAAATTGTTCTATGGAAAAGAATCAATGGCTGTGCCTCTCAAGGAGGAAAAAAATGTTGGTCTCTATGATCCAAGTGCAATCTTTTCCCTGATCTGACTATGGGACTTACAAGTTCGGTCAGAATAGTTTAGTTAGTTAAGGCTTTTGACTATGTTAGAAAAAAACTATCCTAAAGGAATCGCCCGTGCTTTTTGGGCAAGGGAAGTTTTTTTGGGTTTGGTTTTGGAAGAATCGATAGATTAGTCTCTTGTTCGGATATCCGTGGGCGAGGCCCCGAGTGAGGGACCCTGCCCCGTGCAAGAAATGCTACTTCTGCTGCTAGCACTTCTGAATTCATTGTGCAGTGGGGATAGGAATCTTACAGGCATCGAAATTGCACTCAAGAGAAGGATTTACGGTTGAGTGCATCCACTACCACATTATCTTTTCCACGGCAAAATTTGACGTCGAAGTCATATCCTTGTAGGATTTCAATCCATCTTCTCTCCCTCATGTTGAGGTTAGGCTAGGTGAAGATCCACTTCAGACTCTTGTGGTCAGTCTCACGAGCTGGAATGTGCCCCCTAGGAGATAATGTCTCCATAATTTGAGGCAATGAACAACTGCTAAGAGCTCTAAATCATGGGTGGGATAATTTGCTTCATATTTCTTTAGCTTTCGAGAAGTATAAGACATTGGTCTCCCTTCTTGTCCTAAGACACCAAACTACTACTGGCATCAGTAAACCACCTCAAATTCCCTGGTGAAATCAGGAAGTTTCAGGACTGGTGCTGAGGTAATAATGTCTTTAAGCTGATAAAAGCTGACTTGATGGATTGGCAACCACACTATTTTTCAATCCTTCTTAAGAAGATTCGTTAAGGGTGCACCTACCACGGCATAATCTTTGATGAAAATCATGTATCATCCTATGATTCCCAAAAATCCATGAACTTCATGGATTGATTTAGGGGGTGGCCATTCCAATATAACCTTGACCTTGGCAGGATCTACCAAGATACCATCTTGGGAGACAATGAATCCAAGATACTCAATTTGATGAGTAAAGAAGGTACATTTGCTCTTCTTGGCATAGAGTTTATGTCTACACAACAATTGCAGAACTCCACGGACATGCTCCTCATGATCTTCCACCGACTTGGAGTATACTAAGATGTCATCAAAGAAAACAAGTACAAATTCATCCAAGTAAGGATGGAATATATCTTGCATTAGGCAGTTGAAGGTTGCAAGAGCATTGGTCAACCCGAATGACATTATAGTAAACTCATAGTGGCCATATAACGGGTATTGAAGCTGTTTTTGGTATATTTGCTTCCCTGACTCTAATCTGGTAATAACTAGACCTTAAGTCTATTTTTGAGAAAAATTTGGCCCCATGAAGCTTATCAAGAAAGAAGCTCATCAATGTGAGGGATAGGATACTTCTTCTTGACAGTGACTTGATTTAATGCTCGATAATCTATGCAGAGTTGAAGAGTACCATCCTTCTTTTTTTGGAAAAGATGGGGTGCTCCCCAGGGAGAGCTTCTCGGACATACAAATCCTTACTCAATGAGTTGGGAAAGTTGCTCTTTAAGCTCAATGGCTTCAAGGAAGAGACATTTTATGGGGTGTTTTTGAGGCAGGTTGAGAACCAGGGATCACCTTAATTTCATGATCGACTTCTCAAGGAGGTTGCAACCCTGTGAGCTCAACAGGAAAGATGTCACAGAATTCTTGGAGCCAAGAGGGATTTGTTTCTTTACTAGGTTCAGCAACTTTGTTGAGCTTAATTAAGAAAACTTGTTGTCCCTTACATGCTCCTTTGAGAAGATGCTTTGCTTTGGCTACCCTAGACTTAGATTTACCGGTCTTTCCCTGAATTGATACTACTTGGCCATGCTCATTTCTAAAAGTGATACTCCCCTGGCTACAATGAATACTAGCATTGTTTGCAATTAACCAGTCCATTCCAAGGATCCCATCATAAATTCCTAATTTAGCAGGACTCTAAAATGACCACCATGAGTTTACTCACTACCCAATTTGAAATCAAGGTTTCCTATAGAATGTTGAGATACTACTTCCTTCCCACTAGCTAGTTCTAGAACCATTCTTCTAGCTGGTTTTTGACTCAAGTTTAATTTTTGTAAACACCTTGGAGAAAGAAATGAATGGGTACTGCCACAATCAATCAAAAGCTGGAATGGCTTACCACCGTGATGAGCGGTTGGGTTTTGAATATAACACCCAATTGTTGATTTGGACCTTGATGTTCTACTATCGCATGGACTGTGGCATGTTCTTCTTCAGCTATCTCCAGAGTTGGTTCTTTGCTTATAGCACAAGCGTTGCAAGCAGCTGCTCCATGGCCTCTGCCACGTCCACCACCCCTTGCACCTTGATGGATGGGGTTCCACGGCCTTGATTTAATCTATCGCTTTGAGGTAGAGATGATACTAGATTAGGACAGTTGGCCCTAAAGTGTCCCCTTATTGCATTCAAAACAGAGAGGGGCCTCTCTAGAAGAAGTATCATATGAGCGGGCTTTCCGCCCTCGATTATAGTAGGGAGTATTCTATTGGGGCTTCTTGTAAGGTTGATCTTTAAGGTTTGCTTTGTTAAAATTTATAGTAATGTGATGAACTATGGTGGATCAAATGCAAGAATCATCATCATTAGTGAGTGATTAGATAATAATTAGGATGAGATTAGTGAGCAATTAACTAATAGCTTAATGTAGGCATGGATACTCAAAAACTAGAAAATTACTCATTAGGCCAATGCCTCAATTTATACAAGTTTTGTCCATGATCTGCTCCATTGATTTGAGCCACCTCCCCTACATCTGGGGGGACACCTAATCCTTGATTCACTCCACCTCTTTTGCTTGATTCTCTCCACCTCTTCCCTTTTCCCAAAATATCTCCACACATCCTAGAACTTCTCATGCTATGCTTTATTCTCTCCCCCAGTAGATACCTCTCACCTTTTCACTGCTACTCACTCATTTACAGACTCTCTTTTACAGCCTCTTGCTACTATAAGGGCTTGTTCCCACACACACCCATTCACTTGTATATTTCAACACCTCCCCTCAAGTGAATAATCCTAGCATACCTAGACCCTATACCAAGTTTCCCTCTTACTTGGTAGCCCGCGACCAGTGCCTCAAGTCCCTAACTCATAGTCCTTGACACTATCTCTCTCTCTCTCTATGTGTCCAAGGCTTACTATAAGTGCCTGTGACCTTGACTAAAGTGCTCACACATAGATCTACCACATGGCCTACATCATCGGTGGCTCAGAGGTGTTTTTACTCTATTGGGGTAGGTCACATTGGTTTGTGGGGTTTCTCCCTCTTTCTCTCTCAGAAAAGATGATCTGACTTCACTTCCTTAGGAGTCTCCATGAAGTTTGCCGATGTTGTTCCTTCTTCTCTGGATTTACTGTAGCAGTCTCTTGCCCATGTGTCCTGGCTTCCCACAGTTGTGTCAAGTGAAGGTCCTTCCTCCTCTACTTCCTCTTCCTCGTCCTCATCCTTGTGAGAATCCTCCTCAGGTGAAGATTGCTTTTTCCTCTCCAGCTGTTGGGTCCACCCCTTTCTTCTCTTTGACCTTGGTCTCTTGCTCTAGTAGAGCTCCTTCTATCTCATGTAGCTTTAATTCAGGTTTATTCTTTAAGGTTTCCATGATGTTTTCGTATTCTCCTTTGTCCACACTCTTCAAAAGCACTACTAGTGCCTCATAATCCTCTACCTTCTTACCAATGGTTGCCAGTTGTTGCTTAATGCTTTTGTATTTGTTCAAGTGTGTGGTTAGAGGTTCACTTTCCTTCATGTCAAGTTTGTAGAATTGCATTAGCAGATTTATCTTTGAATTTCACATCATCACTCATGAGAATGGCACAAGAAATAGCCAAATTTAATGGGGAGTAGTTTCATACATAGCAAACAAAGAGACCAAGGAAAATCTATGGGGGCTAGGTGAGGGAAGAGATGAATGCCCAGAGGTGATTGGGAAGAATGAGTAGAAGAGTAGGAATGAAAAAGCATTAGGACTCATTGCACTCAGCTGTTTAAATGATGAAATCATTCACCACATCATAGGGATACAACGAGCTAAAGATGCATGGTAGTTAAGGGAAGAGATGAATGCCCAGAGGTGATTGGGAAGAATGAGTAGAAGAGTAGGAATGAAAAAGCATTAGGACTCATTGCACTCAGCTATTTAAATGATGAAATCATTCACCACATCATAGGGATACAACGAGCTAAAGATGCATGGGATGAACTTAATATTTTTTTTTGCTTCTGCCAATACTTTATTGAGTTCATCCCATGCATCTTTAGCCTGTTGGATCCCTATGATGTGGTGATGAATGATTTCATCATTTAAACTAAGTACATTGAGTCCTAATGCTCTTTCATTCCTACTCTTCCACTCATTCTCCCCAATCACCTCTGGGCATTCATCTCTTCCCTCAACTAGCCCCCACAAATTTTTCCTCATGAGTAAATGCATGGTCTTTGCCATGTATGAAACTGCTCTGCATTAAATTTAGCTATTTATTATGCCACGCTCATGATGATGTGTGAAGGGGGTCTTACCTCTTGATCCAATTCAAGATTCAAGGGGGCAAGGTCTACCTTGCAATATGAAGTTATAGGGATCTATATCAGATACCCAATGGTAATTTTATACCCTTAATTGCACTAAAATATAGTGATTAATGATGCTAATTAATTATTAATTAGTGAAATAATCCCTTGTTTTGTGTGTGCAAAAAATACACTGATTTGGAGGGATTAATAGGGGTAGTGATTGTGACGAAAAATTCAATTTTAACACATAGAAATGTTTAGCACCTTCCCAATGTTGGATTAGATCCACCAATGCCTAATTAACATCTTGATTAGGTGGATTAATTAAGAAATTTGCCAAGATATTCACTGTTCATGTGCAGAAGATTGTCCCAAATTGGAGTCTTCAATTGATCCACTTGCACAAATCTAATCTCAAAATGCTTCAAGACAGTAGTAGATAAATGTATCTAGATATGTTTTGAGTCCACAAACATCAATATTGAAGCTTTAATGAAGAATAAATCAAGTGATTTAGCAAAGGTACTTCCCTAACTATGCACAGTGTTGGATCTCATTGTAGACTTGAGGAAATCAAAAACTAATTCCACCAGCTTGTAGATCATGCTTGAAAACTCTCAGGCCTAGCTAGAATTAGACTGATTCGAAGCGGATGCATCGCTTGAAGCTTTTTTTCCAAATTCTCTCGCGTCTACAAATCCTGTTGCCGTTGCCTTTCTACGTTGAATTAGCCCGATTCCTTTGAGTTTTGTGTAGGCCCTTGAGTCTAGTATGTGCCTCTAAAAGGGCTAGAACAATGGTTATATGTGAAGGGAGGGAGAGCTCCTCCACCAGCTGGGGGTACAGAGGCTAGTTAAAAAAGAGCTAAAAATTAGATTATCTCATAATTATGATTAGTAGAATTATTACCATGTAATTAGGCTTAGAAACTAGATGAATCCTAAGCTTGGCTCTGATACCATATTAAAATTTACAGCAATGTGGTAAACTATGGTGGATCAAATGCAAGAAACAACATCATTAGTGAGTGATTAGATGATGATTAGGATGAGATTAGTGAGCAATTGACTAATAGCTTAATGTAGGCATGGATACTCAAAAACTAGCAAATTACTCATTAGGCCAATGCCTC
Organism: Cibotium barometz; assembly: GCF_041138505.1. NCBI lineage: Eukaryota > Viridiplantae > Streptophyta > Polypodiopsida > Cyatheales > Cibotiaceae > Cibotium > Cibotium barometz. Next base: position 52,376,723 of record NC_141049.1, on the reverse strand, counting down.
AATTTATATAAGTTTTTCCATGATATGCTCCACTGGTTTTTTCCTTGATTTGTGCCACCTCCCCTACATATGGGGGGACACCTCATCCTTGATTCACTCCACCTCTTTTGCTTGATTCTCTCCACCTCTTCCGTTTTCCTAGAATATCTCTATACATCCTAGAACTTCTTATGCTACCCTTTATTCTCTCCTAGTAGATACCTCTCACCTTTTCATTGCTACTCACTCATTTACAGACTCTCTTTTACAACCTCTTACTAAGGGCTTGTTCCTGCACACACCCATTCACTTGTGTATTTCAACATGCTTCAAGGTAAGATCTCTTTTGAGGCTTGGTTTTACTAGACTTTAGTTCTTTCCTCACAAGAGGCTTTGCTCATATAAGAGAATCTTGCAATGTACTTGGCCTCATTTCTTCGAGAGAGACAGGAATCCAAGGGTTCATTCAAGCCTTGGCAGAAACAAGCCACTTGCTGGGAAGTCATCATGGCCGGGGCATACTTCCAAAGAGTGATGAATTTCGGATAGCACTCTTCCAAAGTTAAGTTGAACTGCTTGAAACTAAAAAATTCATTCATCTTGATGGTGGGAGATATCATTCCTTCAGAGCTTGCTTGACATCCTCCAAGGTTTGGGAATGTTCAGTGACTCCTTTGTCTCACGGGCAACATTGTTTCCACCAGAGCTTAGCATCCCCAGTGAGTCGAAATCATGCAAGCATGGACTAGTTTGTTTCTCTAGTATTGGTAGTTGAGAAATAATCGTATTGCTTTGATCCAGACCTCATCATCCCTCTCAATCTTTGAACCTTCCCCCTTAAAGGAGGGAGGTTGCATTTGCTTGAGCAAGAGCTTCTTCTCCTATACGTCCGTATATAATGCATTGGGGAATGGAGGCTGTTTGTCTTGGTCATTCAATGTAAGATTAAATTTTAGGATTAAAAGACTCATACTTTACATTACGTTCATGCTTTTAAAAGTAAAACTTTTGAAATCATTTTATTTCTCAAATATTTACAAGGACGAGTTTTATTACAAAGGTTGGAGACTAATATAATTAGTCTTATTCATCGTTTAAAAAACAAATCATAGGCTCAACTAGACATGAGACTAGAGTGGTCCACATAGGTGAAATACGGGGGCTTCGTCGTAGTCTCTAAGACAAGGAAAACTGACGGTAAGGGTGGTAGACTCTAGATTGGGCTGTGTCCCAAAACGGCTACCCTATTGATGACAAGTAAGACCTGCATTACTTGGTCATATACCCAGCGGTCTTGTGGTATGTGATTCCCATCTATGGTCACAGAACTGTCAGGCTTAGGAGTACCCCACGAACCAAAATAAACGAACCATCTTCAACTTTTCAATCCAAGGAATCTTTAAATCGATGTTCCCAGTTTGGTCTGCACCTTGATGAAAAAATACCTCAGCTTGTGATTCCAAAGGTGATCTCTACCCCACCCTTCTTTGGATACAAGCGGTATGAGGGAGTGACAATCTCTCAAGTATCTGCACCATAGTATCACGCAAATCAAAATTTGGAGAGAGACATGCCATCGGGAAGATGCACTGGAAGACTAAGAATCTTGAGTAGGCATCACCCTCTTCCTATAATCATTGAATCACCAATTCAATTTATTCTAGCAATTTATTTTATAAATCAGCATTAGGTAAAACATATATTCCAAAACAATCTCTATTAACAAGTCCTAGGAACTAAGATCGGCTCTGATACCACCTATAAGATCCCCCGCTTCCTAAATAGGAGAAACCTTTAAGATAGTCTACTAAGTCTAACTTAGGATAGTTTCCTACTCGCCGCCGTCGACACCATGACCATGTAAGATACAAGGATACGATTAGGATGTTACCGTCAGGGCATCTCATCCTCCCACTTTCCACCCAACTCACGCATCAATTTATTTTCTAATTAATTCTACCACACTGTTTGACATAAATAAACAAGTTCCTGAATTAATAGCTTTACACATGGTTCGTTTAGTCTTTATCAATGATACACAATGTTTACAAACAAAGTATTTAAAAAAATAGATATCATGTTTAGAATTATTCATAGACAAATCCAGGCTCATTACTTTATTCTACCAATGATCTAGAATTTGGCCTTCCATCCTCTACGGACTAGGCAATCCCTACAGGACCATACACCTCATCGTTGGCTAGCTATGGTGGGGGCGAGGACTCAATCCGGCATGTCGCCCTCTCAGGCTCCATCGCTTAATCCTCCTGCTCCTCAAAGGAATGTCTATGCACTAGGGAGGGCTTATTCACCACACTAGCCTGGGCCCATAGAACTAGATAGCATCACAATATTCACCTCCATTGGCAAAATCTTGTTCTTCGAATGGTATGAGGGATACCTTGGGTCGACTTCACGCCTCGCTAACGTCGTCGCTTGGCTACACAAGCACAGAAATGGGGTTAGCGCCGAGGTGTGGAGAAGATATACATGTACTTCGTAACTCAATCAAGATAACACTTTACAAACTGAATTTCAGAATACGACAGATTTCATCACTTTCCTTTCGTTTGAGAAAATAACAATTTCACCAAGAATTTTGGTATAAATAAAAATAGCATCTCTTTCTTAATGTCTTTAAAGTTAACATTAAAGATTAAAAAATCTCATTTTAAACGATGACCAAGCTAACTTGGTCATTAATTCTTTGTGGTGGGGATCCAAGGGGAGAGATGGGGCGGCATCTGGAGGAGCAACCTCTCGAGACTCATTATGTGCGCATCTCTTGTGGTAAAATTAGATGTGTTGTTAGTAGAGAACATTAAGCACTCTGTCTGACCTCTATTTGTTCTTCACCTACACCAGCTCATTTTGTTCTTCAAAATACCAGCCCACTTTCAGTGCTCTCCTATTGGTCTTCAAGGACACCAGCTCCTATTCGTGTCACTAGAATCATGAATAGGCGAGGACATTCATGAAATGTTCTTTCATTAGGCCAAAGTTATGCTTATGTCTCAAATTTTTTGTTGTATGAAAAATGAAATTGATGGAGAAATGTTGTTAGAAGAGAACATTAAGCACTCTGTATGACGTGTATGTGTTCTTCACCTACACCAGCTCCTTTTGTTCTTTAAAATACCACCAGGACCCACTTTGAGTGCTCTCCTATTGTTCTTGACCTACACGAGCTCCTATTCATGTCCTTAGAAGAATCGCAGCATGATATGAACATACCTGAGCCATCAAAATTGCACCTACATGCCATTCTTCTATCGGGCCAAAGTTATGCTTACGTCTTAAATTATTTGTTGTGTGCAATAAATGTTGATGGAGACTCCGTCTAACTTGTATTTGTTCTTCACCTACACCAGCTCCTCTAGGTCTTCAAAATTCCACCAGGACCCACTTTTATTGCTCTTCTATTTTTCTTCACCTATTGGTCTTCAAAATTCTAGAAGGACCACTTTAATTGCTCTACTATTGGTCATATTTCATTATGTGTTTGATTCGCATGCCATAGATGGCTAGAACAAAGAAAACAGCAAGGAGGGTTGGACCGATTCCACAGTTGGCAGACAAAGCAACGATAGTGAAAACACATTTTCAAAGCAAAAGCTAAAAAGGTCTGGCTTCTTAACCAGGTATAGTAGGGCCTTATGATCAACATGAAATGCAAAATGGTTGCCCAACAAGTAGTGTCTAAACTTGTTGACAGAGTAAATTATTCCTAGGGCTTATCTTTCTGTTGTGCTGTAATTTTTCTCTGGGAATAGCCTCTTGATAGCATAGTAGATGGGTCTGTACCATCCCTTTTCTGTCTAATGCATATAACACACTTCCTATTGCAGTGTCAGATGCATCCACAAACATGTGGAAGGTCTTATCCCACTCCGCTGGTTAGATTACTGGAGCGCTTTTTTGCAAGCATTCTCCTTAGGTCCTAGAATGCCTTTTGGTGTTCTTTAGTCCATCTGTATTCTGCCCCCTTTCTGGTGAGAGCATAGAGTGGGTGTGCAATGTCTGCAAGGTAGCGGAGAAATCTGTTGTGCCATTTGATCTGACCCAATAATCTAGTGATCGCTTTCAGATTCTAAGGTGGTTGCAGCTTCTGGATCATGTTGGCCTTGGAGGGATCCACGGCAATGCCATCTTTGGACACAATGTGTCCTAGGAGGACTCCACTTGTAACTACAAAAGCACACTTTTGTCGGTGGGATTCAGTTTTAGCTATGTCTGCTGGCACCTTTCTAAGCATAACAGCAAGTGGTGCAAATGTTCCATCCTTTTGCCAAAAACATTGAAGTCATCCACAAATACACACATGAAGTTAGTGAGGTAATCATAAAAAAATTCTTGGACCATGCGCTGAAAGGTTGCGGGTACATTGCAGAGTCCAAATGTCATCACATTTCAAGAAATGGCTCCCCATTTTGTGTGATGTTGAATGCTATTTTTTCCTTGTCCTCTAGTGCCATTCTAACCTGGCTATACCCACTGAAGCCATCTAAGGAGTACATTTTGTGTCTGGCCACTGCATCTCTATGAAGGGCAGTGGAAAGGGTCCGGTATAGTTCTAGCATTCAGTTTCGTATAATTTACACAAACTCTTAGCTTCCCATTTTTCTTGGGCATAATTACAATCGGACTTAGCCAATGAGCCTTCTCAATTAGATATATGAATCCCACTGCCAATAGCTTATCTATCTCTTCCTTTACTTGTTTGGCATAGTTGGGGTTCATTCTGTATCTCTGCTATCTGATCGGAATGACATCCTCCCTTAGGTTTATCTTATGCTGATAGAAGCTTGGGTCTATGCCTCGCATGTCTGTGTAGCTCCATGTAAAGACATCCTCGTATCTACATAACAACCCCTGGAGCTCGGTCTTCATCTGTCCTTCTAGCTTAGCACTGACCTTGACAATTCTGGGTTTCTCTATGCATTGCCCAGGTTGAGCTCTGTCAGTTCATCCTCTTGTACTCTGATGCATTTTTGTTGTTCCTTGTCCTTGCATCTTAAGGCTTCCATCCATTCCTTAACCCCTTATTTTGATTGTTCATCCTCGTCATGTGTTTGCTCACTAGCCCTGTGTTGAGTTTGGGTTGTCTCCTCCTTGGTATCCATTGCCTCATCTGCTGTCTGCACATTGAACGTGTCTACTATATATTTTTCCATTATTCCCTCCACGTCCAATTGAAATAATGAAATTAGCTCTGGATTTTCTCTGATGATTCTTTCCTCCTCATCCTCTTCTATCCCATCCAACAGGTTCAATCCTTTCGCATGCAATGGTCTGACTGTCGGATCTACCACCTTAGCTAGTGTGCTGACTCTGATCTTCTTCTTTCCCCTCCTGATTGGTGATGCTTTCTCTCAGCCAATCATGTTTGATTTTTCCATGTCTTATCCATGGTGGTCCACCCAAAAGCATGGGATACGATTCCAAGTTTCCCTCCATACGGAGTACCAAAAAAACAATGGCGAAGTTGCATCTAGCTACATGATCTGTTCTCCTCAGAGACAAGTCCGAGCAACCTTACTCTGCTCTGATTGGCCATGCGCACCATGAAAGGAGCTGTGGGTTGAACTTGATGATCCCTAATTCCCTGGCTGTTGATTCCAAAGTTATGTTTACTCTTGACCCACCATCTACAATGGCTCCTCTGATTTCTTTTCCCCTCAGATGTACTGTTATTTGGGGCACAACATTATCTATTTCTGGAACATCCTCTATCTTCACCGCCTGACATTCTGCTTCTTCTACTAATTCAGCTTTGCTCTATGAGTGGTTAGACTCTTCCATTCGTCCCTTGGGACTCAGTAGCTTCTTGATGAGTTTCTTCTTGTAGTTAGGCACTAATGACAGTAGATGATCAAGGGTTATGTCTAGTTTCATGGTTTTTAGGTCCTCCCATAGTCATACTACTCCTCATTGTTTAGTTTATTGCATTGTTGGGCACTTTTCTTTTCTCTCCTCTCTCTTCCTTCAGCTTTTTCTGAGGACTCCACCTCTTCTGAGTGTTGAGGTGTTGTTTCAGTTCCTTTTGGGGATACTTCCCTTGTTCCTTGATTTGTGTCCCACGAGGATCATCTTTTCACATCAAATTCTTTTGTATGAATGCTTCATTCGGGGTTCCCTCCGTCTTTATTTGATCTTGACTGGGTTGTATGGTCTCTTTCCTGCTTGTGCATTTTGCACTTCTCTGATATTTGATCCCTGACCTTCCTTTGTTCCTCCCAATCTAGGGGGTTTTCTTTTGTTCCACCACTTCAAGTGTCAGATACTCTGCTTCATCTGCCTTTTCCTTTCCCTTTTGGCTTCTAGTGACATCAGCCACCATTGGAGCCGACCCATCATTCAACTGTTTGATTTCTACCATATTCACGGTAGGTGCTGTTCTTGCTTCTGTTGAATCTCCAGATTTTCCCTGAAGCTCATCCTAATGTTTTAAGTATATCGGGCATTCGATTTTCCTGTGTCCTGACTTCCGGTAGTAGTAGCACTAGAATGCATTCTACTGTTGTCCACCACCTTTCCTCTGCTGCCGAACCCTCGGCCATAGTAGGATCTCTGTGGTGTCAACATCAGCCATTGGGGATCTACTCCATCAACTGCATTCACTGCTGCTACTACCCGACTTCTTCCATTATATCTGCAACTCTCTGTCAGATGCATGAAAGTTTGACAGATGGCATTCTTCTTTCAGATGCCCCTCATTTTTGTAGATTGGGCAGAACACACTAGGTCTGTAGTCTGACATGCTGGAGTGTTTTCTCGAGCTTGTAGCCAACTTTTCAGCAACCCTCTTGGCTAGGACATCCACCTTGTCCCTTTTGCCTTTTTGTTTACTTTTCTTCCTGCGCTTGGCTTCCTCCTCAGCCCCTAACACTCATTATCTGATTCCTCTGTGTCTAACTCACTGCTTGAATCATTGTCTGATGAATTATTCTTTTTGTTCTTTTTCTTCTTGGACTTCTTTTCCAAGCCCATGTTCCTTTCTACCCTTTTGGCTTCCTTGACTAGTCCATCAAACGCTTGTAATGCAATGTCTGTTGTTGTTGCCACGGTTGGTTTGATTCTCTTGTGTAGTCCATGCAAAAACCAATCCCCCAGGACAGCCTCAGATGGCTTATCTTCGTGGGTCAGTCTCGCATATAATGTGTGGAACTTTGCGGCATAATCATCCCACTGGTAGGGACTTCTACCTCAGGCTCTGAAGCTTCTCTTGTAGCTCAAAAGGTGTTTTGAGTGTTCGGAACCTTCTAAGGAATGCTTCCTTTAGTTCTTGGAATGTGGTGAAATGGTCATGTGCATACTGGGACAACCATTCTGTAGGAATGTCCCCAAATGTGGCTTGGAACTAATCCCTCTTCCTTTCATCAGCTACATCCCCCCGCCGAGGATGGTTCACCCTCAACACTGCTTCAAACTTTTTGACATGTGTGTTAGGGTCCTCATACTTTTTGCCCTTATATATTGGATACTTGTGGTTGCCTCCTTGATTGGCCAATGCACGCAGAGGTTGCACGTTGCCTAGCCCGAGAGGAGTGGGCTGCCTGGGTAGTTGTTGCTGCAGGTTGTTGATTAGGAGTTTCCTTGCAAGGATTTGTGCAAGTGCTTCTTCTTGGCCGCCCAAAGCTTACGCTAGGATGCCACACTGAGGGATGAACAGAGAGCCTCTTGTTTTTCCGAGCACTTCCTCTTCCCCCAACAAGATCGCCAAAGTGTCGGGGGTCAATCCTACTGGCAAGACGGAATCAGTCCAGTTGAGGATCCGTCTCAATGCCTAGTGCCCAGGTTCACTCTGTACTACAGTTCTACACCAAAGATGCTGCAGAAAGCACTCTCTCTCTTTCTATCTCTCTCTCTCTCTCTCTCTCAGATAGCATAAGCATAAATGACACACAGAAGGAGACAATGTTCTTCTCTCTTAATTCAGATACCAAAGATACAAGGAGATGCCTCTTGTTGTCTCTCTCTTCCCCTCCTTCTATCCCCTTTCGTCTACAGTTACAACATGCCTTTAGGCTATTATGCCCAGCTGTTACAAGATTGCATTACCAGATAGCACAGTTACACACTAGTTACTCATATGATTACATAGTCACATCACATCTCTTTTCATCACATCACATTGTTTCGCATACACATCCACATCACATTCTTTCACATACATCCTGATTCACATGACATCACATCTCATTTATTCATTCATGTTTATCTGATACACATCTTATCTCATCACATCTATTCACCTCACATCTCATCACCTCTATTCACATCACATCCATCCATCCATTCATTCACATCTATTTCATCTTATCTCATCACATCTATTCACATCACATCTCATCACCTCTATTCACATCACATCCATCACCTCTATTCACATCACATCCATCCATCCATTCATTCACATCTATTTCATAGAATTTAAACATAGAATTTAAACATCCTGATTCACATGACATCACATCTCATTTATTCATTCATGTTTATCTGATACACATCTTATCTCATCACATCTATTCACCTCACATCTCATCACCTCTATTCACATCACATCCATCCATCCATTCATTCACATCTATTTCATCTTATCTCATCACATCTATTCACATCACATCTCATCACCTCTATTCACATCACATCCATCCATCCATTCATTCACATCTATTCACCTCACATCTCATCACCTCTATTCACATCACATCCATCCATCCATTCATTCACATCTATTTCATAGAATTTAAACATAGAATTTAAGAGAATTCTAATTTTGATATAAAGATTCTTTATGCATCTATTTATTCTTTACGCATCTATTTATGCATAAAAATCAACTTCAGTGGGAATAACACTTTTATAAAAATCAAAAAATAAATCCTTTTATGCATAAAATCAATTTTAATGAAAATAACACTTTTGAAATAAAAATAAATCCTTTATACATAAAGCTATGCATAAAATCAATTTTAATGAAAATAACACTCTTGAAATATAAAAATTTAATTCAATGAAAATAATTATTTTATAATAAAAATATTTTCATTATGCATAAAAATTAAATTCAATAATTAATATTAGTGATATCCATGCATATTCATAGGTGAATATGTACAACTTTCTTTTCCACAAAATTCTAGAAACTTTTGCCATAACCTCCTTTGTATGGCTGATCATTTCTCATTTTTAACATTCTATTTTCAATTTAAATCAACCCCAATTAGATGTAAAGGACTCTAATCTATATAATTTTTAATTTAAATTAACCCCAATTAGATGTAAAGGACTCTAATCTACACAATTTTCAATTTCCAAGAGAGTAAGCAGTAAGAAAAGTTTAATTAATCTTTTTGTTAAACATTCTAGGATAAAGAAAGGCTGGATTGTAAAGAAGAGAAGGGGATGGCCTTTTCATCAAGGCATAGCATTAGGATTTACTTTAATCAACTAAATAAACAGGAAAATTAAGAAAACCATAGATTTAAAATTAAAAAATAAGAAAAATTTAGCTTACATGGAGTTGTAAGATTTTCTTTGGCTTGAGGGATTGAGGGTTCTACTCTTGTTTGAAGCAAGAGTGGCCACCAATTTCTTTAGAGAGGATTAAGCAAAAAACAATTGAATTATAAAGAAAATTCAATGTAAATGGCTCTGGGTAGGAGTAGAGTAACAGTGCATAAAATACCATTAAGCTTTTACAAAGGGGGAGGCGTCTATTTATAGGAAAAAGTGAGCCTCTAACCAAGAAAATTGATTCTAGAATTTTCGAGATCAGCTTGGTCAATTTTTGACCATTTTTAGGTCAGTTTAGCTTACTTTTTAGATCTAGCTGAAACAGGAGAGAGGAGAGATGAAAATATCTCATTATTTTTTAGTTTAAAACTCTTCCACACATGTGAAATAGGTGCCTCCTTCATGAGGAGAGATCCCCACACCACTGAATCATTTCCTCTAAATATCTCTTAATTATTAACTAATAAACCTTGTAGACAGTCAACTCTTCATCTTATGTGAGCATTTACTCATTTTTGGGGGTTTTTCTTTTATTCTTCAATTTATCTCCTCCCTACATTTGGATTAATCTTATTGGTCCATAGGAACCTTAATTGAACCATAATCTAAATTTTTTTTAAAATCTGGACCCTTAGGCTAAGGTCCTTTTTACCTATTTTCAATTAATTCCAATTGCACATTGGAAAGTTCTTTTTGAATATCTGTTTCAGGGGAAACCATTTGAGAAACTAGGAGGATTTTTATATCCAAAAATATCTCAATTTTGAATTACCTCTCCCTTTAGACATTTTCTCTCTCGAGGGCCAAAATAGATAGAAACAAGATCTCTTATTATTCTAAAAAGGGGATTGATTACAAGGGGAGAAACTGGACATCTTGAGGAGCTTGGGAGGAATCTTACATCCTACCGCACTTAAAAAACGCGAGATGTCCTCATCTCACAGGTGGAGTATGATCTCTTTCATCTTCTTCTTCCTCTTCAATCACTTCCAGCGTTACTGCCTTAGAGGTGGATGGCCGATTTGGGAATATCTCTCTTTGACTTCCCCTATTCTGAGGTGGAGGTCTTGCATTACTTTGGATTGAGACTGCAGGTTGGTTAGACGGTCTACCTCTGGGATTTCCTTGATTTTGACAGAAAGAAACCTAATTACTCTGGAAGGAAGAAGCTGGAGTCTGGAATCTTGATCCCTAATTTCCCTACCTCAAAAACCTTGATACAAAAGGAGTTGGGAAATCCATACTATGATGTCCAAATCCTTGACAATTATAGCAATTCACTCCTTTGTTCAAGATTGGAACTTCTTGAGTTGAACTCCACGGGATTGGGTTTTGGGAAAAGGACATTTTTTTCATTCTGGAACTTCCCATATCCTGGGCTTGACCCTGATATCTTTTAGGCGGAGGAAGGTTGGAATCACCTTCTGGAATTAAAAACCTTTTGAAAGGTGATGGTGCTGGCTTTGGCGGGACTTTGATATCAAAGGCCTTGGTGAAATCCTTTGCCATCTGCACTACTTTGGCCATGGAAACTGTCTTAGCATTCTTCACCAGGATATTCAAAGGTTCGTTCAGTCCCTGAATGAACCTGGCCATCAGGTGTTCTTCATCCAACAGTGGTGAGAATTTGAAGAGGAGAGCGAACACTTGGTGATATACTTCAATAGTTCTGCTCCCCTGGGTTAACTCTAAGAGTTCGTTCATCTTTGCTTTCAAAAAGCCAGAAGGACAGAACCTCGTCCTTAGGTAAATTTTGAGATCATTCCATGTCTGGGTATTTCGATCCAGACGGTTTGTCTCACAGTGCTTTCTCCATGCCAGGCTGGCTATTTCTACTATCTTTAGCCTTGCAAGAGCCATTTTTCTCTTCTCATTGTACCCGGTGACATCGAAGTACTCTTCCATTACTTCGATCCACTTCTCCATAGCCTCTCCCAAGTTCTCCCCTTCACCCTTGAAAGGTCGAGGCTACGATCTATGAAGAGTTTTACAAACATCCAAGTCGAGCTCTTCTTCATCGAGTTGGGGGTTATCATTTCTAGCACGACGACCTCGATCCATGTTCATTAGGAATTTTTGGACCCAAAGAGGGCCTCTTGGATTAACTTTTGATTAGATGGACCAATAGGAAGAGGACTGGGTGCACATTTTTTACTTCTTTCACCCTAGGGGGCCTAGGTTTTGGTTTGCTAATGTTGCCTAATTACTACTCTTGTCCCCCTACCTTCTGGGCACAAACTTAGAGGTCTCCCCACCTAGAATTGCTTAGATTGAAAAACCTAAAAATTAAAAAAATTAAATTTTTCCCAAAAGTGTGTTTTCCCTCTGAAACTTTCCCCCAACATACTCTAGGTTTGGAAAGCTCATTTTGAACCTCTTTCTTCCTCTTCTAAGCTCTCCATTGCTGCAAAAACTCCATACCTCTCAAGCTCTCCCTCCTTGTCAAGCTCCCTCTACCTCTTTCTTCCTTTTCTAAGCTCTCCATTGCTGCAGAAACTCCATCTCTCTCAAGCTCTCCATTGCTGCAAAAACTCCATCCCTCTCAAGCTCTCCCTCCTTCTCAAGCTCCCTCCCTCTCAATCTCCCTCTCTCTCTCTCTCTCAAGCTCCCTCCCTCTCCATTGCTACAGAAACTCTATCCCTCTTTAGTTTACTCTAGGTTCAGGAAGCCTATTCTCAAATTTTAACCCTCTTTTAAGCTTTCCTTGCTGCACTGAAAACCCTGAACTTTCTCTCCTCTCCACTCCTCTGCTGTAAAACAAGCTTTTCTTTTCCCTTCTTCTCTGTTCTTACCACCATGGCCTCTTCCAGTAATGTGAGAAGTCCTAGGGAGGAGAAGGTGGAAGAGCTTGTGCTACATAACACAAGAGATGAGAATGGAGTTTGGGCTCCAACAAGAATCAGGGTTGGGGCTTGGGTCTACATGCAGCCAAGCTCTAAGGGACCACATCGAGTGCATTAACTAGGGAATATGCTACATCATTGGAAGGGGTGGCTACAAGGCTTCAAGCATATTAAGAAGGAAGGATTGGTTGCCATAGTGCAACATGTGTATACCCTTGGAGACCTGTACATTCAAGGCCAATGACCAAGGTTTCCTTCAAATTGTCAGTGTAACATAAACACAGCTTTAACAACATGCTAATATTGGATTTTTCGTTTTAAATTTTCTTATGATCCTCCATTTTCTTATGTCTCTCTGCAGATATTTTTCCCACTAATTATGTTGAGGAACAACCACTCCAAATCCTCACTGGAGTTTTCTATGCTATGCATGCATCCATTGGAGAGGCAATGTTTGTATCTCAAAGCCCAAGTGATCTTGTACACAGAGAACAATATCTTCTTTTTGCTTCATCGACATCTGCATCCCCACAAGAGCTTACTGTACCTTCAATAAGTAGGAGATGAAGAGGTTGGGGAAGGGCAATTTAGGAACTAGGTTCCTCTCGTGGCTCGTCACTTTTGCATTCCTCATCAGCAGCGAACAATGAGGATTCAGATGAGGAGGTAGAGATGCATGCATTGCAGTTGGCAGGGTATTTGAGGGATGATAAGGAAGTGAAGGCAGTAGGAACGAGTGTTGGTGTGGAAGAGCAGCTTGCATCAAAGCACTTTCCAGAGGGTGCACAATCTGCAGAGCTGAACAGCCCACTGTAGTAGAAGATGCGAGGCCATCTTCCCCACACGAGGAGAGCAAGGTGCTGCCAGAGCTTGAGATCAATCTCTTGAGCACCATTGTGGTGGAAGCTGAAGAATACTTATTTCTTCATGACCTTGAAAAGGCAGCTAGCTTGAGAATGGATGAATGCTTGGGCATTATATGCAGGCGATGTGAGGTGGACCTTGATACGTCCAACCTTGGTCCTCACCTAGATAGTGTTATATTACTCCTTGGAGAATCTATCGCAGAGACAGTTGCTTTGGTCAAGGAAACTGTGGTTGAGACCGCGGAGCAAGCCCTAGTTCCAGAGGAGGAATTCACAACCTTACAAGACAAGCTAGAGGCTCAAAAGGATACCCTTGCTGCTGGAGTGATGGAGGAGACCCAAGCACCTAAAAAGGATGAGGCTAAGTCCTCGATTGACCTCTCCGCCCCCACCAGCACTTTGGCAAAAGAAGACATTGAGCAAGAGGTAATAATCGATCTTTTACAACTTAGAAACATTTGTAATTATGTATAGGAAAATATTTTGATTTTTTCTTTGATTGTAGAGGGTGGTTGAAATTGACACATTTGCTGGGAGAGGCAGCGACAACAGAGACCAGGCCAAGGTCCATGGACATGATGCTACGTTGGCACACTATCTTGGTCGGCTTCCTGTGGATGGCATCGCCATTATCCACCACAAGGACTACACCCCTCAATCTGCCTTCACTCTCTTCTTTTTGCTCTCTAAGGTGCTCTGTGTAGCCTCTATGACACAGAGCACCAAATGTATAGTTCTGATTTAAAAATCCCTTGCCTTCGATGTTTTTAGTTCTGGATTTAGGGGTAAGCTTCTTGCTCGTATAGGTATAGCCAAAAGCATAGGCATAGAGGATCCTCAAGAAATAGCCCAATCACTCCTTGAGCACACTCTGCCCAATAACAAGAGAAGGAAGCTCAATATTGTAAGAAAGCTTTTGTAAAGATGATGTATCACTTCTTATTATGAATACAATACAGTTTTTGCAAACTTATTTTCATCACGTATATCATTGTTTTTTCTAGTTTGTACCATCAATGTTTTTGTGAATGCATCAGAAATGACCTTGGGAGCCTAGGGGAGCAGTGCCAGAACAGTGCGAATTTTGAGCCTGCACCATTGCTGTAGAGCAGCCCGAATTTGCAATGTTTTGGTACAGCTTCCTCAGTCCTTCAGGAACAATTTTGATGCATTGGATGACAAATAATATATTTTTACACATGATTAAAGGTATTTTTATCTTTTAAATTACTATTTTTAATAATCAATGTACTCAACTTCATTATAAATGCATCAGAAATGATTCTGAGTGGCTAGGGGAGCAGTCCCAGAATAGTGCGAATTTTGAGCCTGCACCGCTGTTGTAGAGCCCAAATTTGCACTGTTTTGGCACAGCTTCCTCAGCCCTTCAGGAGTAATTCTGATGCATTGGATGACAAATAATGTATTTTTACACATAATTAAAGGTATTTTTATCTTGTAAATTACTATTTTTCATAATCAATGTACTCAACTTCATTATAAATGCATCAGAAATGATTCTGAGTGGCTGGGGGGGCAGTGCCAGAATAGTGCAAATTTTGAGCCTGCACCGCTACTCTAGAGCCCGAATTTATATTGTTCTGGCATAGCTTCCCCAGCCCTCTATGAGCAATTCTGATGCATTGGATGACAAATAATGTATTTTTATACATGATTAACGGTATTTTTATCTTGTAAATTATTATTATTTATAATTAATGTACTCAACTTCATTATAAATGCATCAGAAATGATCCTGAGTGGCTGTGAGAGCAGTGCCAGAACAGTGCAAATTTTGAGCCTGCACCGTCTCGCTCTACTGTAGAGCCTAAATTCGCACTATTCTGGCATAGCTTCCCCAATCCTCTAGGAGCAATTCTGATGCATTGGATGGATGACAAACAATGTAATTTTACACATGATTAAAGCTGTTTTTATCTTATAAACTATTGTTTCTCATAATTAATGTACTTAACTTCATTATAAATGTATCAGAAATGATCCTAAGTGTGGCTAGGGGAGCAGTGCCAGAACAGTGCAAATTTTGAGCCTGCAGAGCCTAAATTCGCACTATTCTAGTATAGCTTCCCTAGTCCTCCAGGAGCAATTCTGATGCATTGGATGATAAACACGGTATTTTTACACATGATTAAAAGTGTTTTTATCTTGTAAACTACTATTTCTCACAATTAGTCTGCTCAACTTCATTATACATCAGAAATAATCCTGAGTGGCTAGGGGAGAAGTGCTAGAACAATGCGAATTTTGAGCCTACATCGCCGTTTGTAGAGGCCAAATTCACACTGTTCTGGCACAGCTTCTTCAGTCCTCCAGGAGCATTTTTGATGCCTTGGGTGACTATAACTAGCACATGATAGACACTCCATGTTAAACAAACATGATGACACCGAGACATTGTAAGAAAAACTTAAAATTTTAATTATCAAAAATGTTACAAATGAAAGCCAGATAGGCTTGTTTTTACAAAGGGGGGTTTGAAACAAAAGAGTTGCTTCAAAAAGAAGATTAACATCTAAGATCTCTAGATAGTGTCTTGCTCGCCTCAAATGTGCCGAGTTAGTTGCATGTCCGGCAGATATGGTAATCCTCTTTGCATGTATTGCAAGGAGGTTGGTGTCTTCAAAAAGCCCAACAAGGTAAGCCATGGAGGCTTCTTGCAATGCTTCAAGGGAAATCCCCTGCACACGGAACTCTATTCTATATCATTGGATAATCTCCTTCACTGTGCAAGCGAAAGGGGCTCTTCTTATCAGCAACTCAGTGTTCCTCTGATTAAACTTGATTTCTTGATTTATTGTGATGCTTGCAATTGAGATTGGAGAATATGGGTTTCCCAAGCTCCACTTGTAGTCAATCTTGTGCAGTATCCTAACAAGCCAAGCTCTCCTTCATCAACAAATTACATAAAAGATGATAAATTGCAGAAAGGAGGGTTTGCTCTTAATGGAGGGTCAATTGGATAGAGATGCCCATCAACCCAAAGATCTACATTTTTCTCTTAGCTATCCTATGAGCTTGGACAGATTGTGCATCACTAGGATGGGTGTTTTTAGAGTTGCCATACTCTTCAGGAATACGAATGTGTAAATCAACCTTCCGTTTTCTAGCTTCACAAGGGGTTACACACATAGCTTGCAAAGGTAAGCAGAGGAAGAAGCTAAAGCAGAGAGATCCTGAGAGAGAGAGAGAGAGAGAGAGAGAGAGAGACTGTTAAAACTTTGTTGTTGGAGGTTTAACACAAATCCATTTTTCTAAGTAGAAAATGATATTTTTGATATACAAATATACTAACATGGAGTTTTTCATCAATAAATTATATTTATGAGAAAAATTAAAAAATAATAATTTTTGGGGTCCCCACAATTTTGGGATCTCATAGATGTAGTGGTTCCTGACAGTTAGTTATGTTTATGGGGTTGTGGGGACCTAACAGTTAGCTATGGATGTACTGGCTCCTGGCAGGCTTCTGACGTGACCCTTGAATTACAAGCTTTTTGGAGGAAAAATTTTATTTTCATCATACATATTGGTTGGGTGGTGTTTTTTCCACCTCAAAATGTAAAAAAATAAAAAATAATTTTTTTCACTTTTGGGATCCACCTAAATACGAGAATGTTTTGCTGACGTGAAAGGGAGATATGGTGGGAGTTAATGAGAAAGGAGATTTCAAACTGACAAGAAAGATTCAATTTGTAGTGAGTTTCAAAAAAAATCATACATATTGGTTGGGTGGTGTTTTTTCCACCTCAAAATGTAAAAAAAATAAAAAAATAAAAAAATCACTTTTTGGGGCCCACCTAAATACGAGAATGTTTTGTTGATGTGGAAGGGAGATATGGCGGGAGTTAATGAGAAAGGAGATTTCAAACTGACAACAAGAAAGATTCAATTTGTAGAGAGTGAAGATAAAAAATTCAAAAAGTAAGAGAGAATGAGAAAAGTCAAAAAGTAAGAGAGTATGAGAATATTCCCTTTAAAAAGTGAAACTAGGGGGGTATGGCTGATGTGGCAAGGCAAAAAATAGGGGTCATCATAGCCTTTGTCTCCCTTAAGCCTAGCTTTTAAAGCTCTTATCCCTTAAAATTAGGAATCCTTAGGAGGCCCTTGGGTCCAAAAAATTCCTAATGTCCTAATCAATACGAAAATTCTTGTTAAGGCTCTTTATTTATGATTCAAATCCGATTTTAGATTCAACTGATTCTAGGGTTCTTTAGATTAGACAGCTCCTCATAGAATCATGGGATAAAGATACTCATACAGTGCTTCATATGCGTACCTATGCATCATTGGAGCCTCGTCCCAAATGATTAACCTTGTAAGCTTTATAAGATCCCAGTCCCCACCGCGCAACGGATTCAAGGTGCTAGCAACGGAAGTAGCACATGTTGCGCATGGCAAGGTCCCACACTCGGGGCCTCGCCCATGGATATCCGGACAGGTGACTAATTCCTCGATTCTTCCAAACCGAACTCGGAAAAACTTCTCTTGTCCGGCGATTCCACCAAGATAACTTTTCCCTAACGTAGTCAAAAGCCTTAACTAACTGAGCTCATCTGACCAAACCCGTAAGTCCCATAGTCAGATTAGGGAAAAAGACTGTACTTGGATCATAGAGATCAACGCTTTTTTCCTCATTGAGAGGCATAACCATTGATTCTTTTCCATAGAACAATTTTTATCCGGGATTTATTTCATCTATCGAACTAAACAAAAATTGAGTCTCGATTTACGGATCCATCAGTCCAACCTACAATCCCATGGGTTAGCCAACCGCCCAACCACTGTAGTGATGGGATCCAATTAGGAATTTGGTTAGGTTTTGTCCCGAGTACCAGGGAAAAGAGTTTCCATGCCCCCTAGCTGGATGTTCATGCAAACATAAAACTAGTCACACCACTTACACACCCAATATGAAATTGCCTTTTTCACAGATTCAGTCATCTTTAAAACAATCATTTAATGAAACCATAGTATCACTGATCACAATCCTCCAAAATATCTAGTTGAATCTTAATTTCCACCAATCATTCCTTCATCAGAGTATCTATGGCATCATTGCCAACCAGAACGCTCACCACCTGTTCACTCTCAGGGGCCTTTTTAATAGTTCCTAGCTCATAGTACTTGGCAATATAATCACTTATAAAAATCAAGATGGAATCTCCGTTGAAGATCAGCAAGATCAACCACAATTGATCCATATAAAAGAGCCATGGACTCATCCGTTGAGGACCAGCAAGGTCAATCTGCTTCTATTTATGCATAAATTCCATCTTAAGGAGAATAATACTTTCGAAATAAAAAAGTCTTTTATGCATCTTCCTATGCATAAATTCATTTTAAATGAGAATGACACTTTTGAATTAAAAATCAATCTTTTATGCATCTTCCTATGCATAAAATCAAAATTGACGAAAATAACTCTGTTGAACTAAAAATAGATTTCTTTATGCATCTTTCTATGCATAAAATTGAAATTGATGAGAATAACACTTTTGGATTAAAATAAATTCTTTATGCATCTTTCCATTCATAAATCCAATTTAGTAGGAATTACACTTTTAGAATAAAAGAATTTCTCTTATGCATCTAATTTAAGCATAAAATCATTTATGATGAAAATCACACTTTTCATATAAAAAATTTCTTTTATGCACCCATTTATGCATAAAAATCAAATATGATAAAAGTAACACTTTTACAATAAAATAATAATCTTTTATGCATACCTCTATGCATGAAAATCAATTATGATAAAAGTAACACTTTTATAATAAATAGTAATAATCTTTTATGCATACTTCTATGCATGAAAATCAAATATGATAAACGTAACACTTTTACAATAAAATAATAACCTTTTATGCATACTTCTATGCATGAAAATCAAATATGATAAAAGTAACACTTTTACAATAAAATAATAATCTTTTATGCATACTTCTATGCATGAAAATCAAATATGATAAAAGTAATACTTTTACAATAAAATAATAATCTTTTATGTATACCTCTATGCATGAAAATCAAATATGATAAAAGTAACACTTTTACAATAAAATAATAATCTTTTATGCATACTTCTATGCATGAAAATCAAATATGATAAAAGTAACACTTTTACAATAAAATAATAATCTTTTATGCATACTTCTATGCATGAAAATCAAATATGATAAAAGTAACATTTTAACAATAAAATAATAATCTTTTATGCATACCTCTATGCATGAAAATCAAATATGATAAAAGTAACACTTTTACAATAAAATAATAATCTTTTATGCATACTTCTATGCATGAAAATCAACTATGATAAAAGTAACACTTTTATAATTAAAAATAATAATCTTTTATGCATACTTTTATGCATAAAAATCAATAACAATGAAAGTAATACTTTTATAATAACACTAAATTTCTTTTATACAAATAATCAAAATGCATCTTCTATGCATGAAAATGACACTTTAGAATATAGAATTCATAAGGATTACTCTTTTAGAATAATGAAAGATAATACTTATTTCTAATTTTTTTTGAAAAATTTCACCATAACCTCCTTTGTATGGCTGACCATTTTTCAATTTTAAGTCTCTAAAATTAATTAGAAATGCATCAAGAGTATTTAAATCATTCTAAAGTAACATTTTTCTACTTATTTAAGAGAAACATTATGAAAAACTTGAGTTTATTCATTAATCATTCACCTAGGATAAAGAATGGTTGGATTTACTAGAGAAGAGAGAGGAATGCCTTTTGTAATGAGGCATAACATCACTTGCAATTTTAGAATATTTAAGGAGAAGTGCAAAAGCCTGATGGTACTCTTCAATTTTTTGGGTTTCCTGTTTTAGTTCCAAGAACTCATTCATCTTAGTTTCAAGAAAGCCTGCGGGACAAAACCTCTTTCTGAGGTAAGCCTTGAGATCGGTCCAGGTTTGGGTATTTCGGTTGAGACGGTTTGTCTCGCAGTGGTTTCTCCATGCCACTCTAGCTGTCTCCACTATCTTCAGCCTTGCAAGAGCCATTTTGCTCTTCTCATTGTACCCGGTGACATCGAAGTATTATTTCATTGATTCGATCCACTTCTCCACAACCTCGCCCAAGTTTTCCCCCTCACCCTTGAAAGGTCTAGGCTGCGAACTATGAAGAGTTTTATGAGCATCCTGGTCAAGCTCTTCTTCATGGAGTTGTGGGTTAACATTTCTACCACGATGACCTCGATCCATGTTCCTATCAATATGAAAATTCTTGTTAAGTCTCTTTATTTATGATTCAATCTGATTTTTGATTCAACTAATTCGGGGGTTCTCGGCTCCCCACAGAGTCAAGGGATAAAGATACTCATATAGAACGTATTATTAGTTAACAATTCATTCAGAATTATCTCATTCATATCTTTAACACAATAATGGTCCATCAGACTGAATTCTTCTATCTAAACAATCCTCCATGGGGATTTCAATTTTTCAGATTTTTAATTTATCATCCCTTAACTTGATCCACTGATCAAAAGTTAACAGTAGCAATCTGCCAGCACAATCCACTAATCTCATAGTGATTGGCTGAAGTCATTAACATCATTCCATTTAAGAACATCATCACAGGGACTCGTCCCATTCATCCTCATTATAGTTTCGCTCAGCTTATTACATTTCAACCAAATTTCAGGAATCATAAATTTTTTCTTTTCTTTTTTTTCAATCAGAATCCAAATCTACTCATCAATTCTCAACCAAAATTTAAAAATCATATCAACCACACTCGAATTCATCATCTAGATAGCATTAATGGTTATAATTTCAAGTCTTAGATTTACTCGTATATACTGCCAGTAAAGAGCTGCAGTTATACCCTCGTTATATACGGGTAGTCACGGTCCTTGGAATTATAAGGTAAATACTATCATATCTAGGCCTCAAGCAAGTCAGGGATTCCATACAATTGTGGTACTTCCACATCTGAAGACCCAATTACCAAATTACGAATTTCAGTTTGAATAGCAAGTTGTATGAATTTTATCACACAATTACAACCTTTTAGTGCCTCTTGATAAATTTTTGACATTTTTGGCTTATCAGTTGATCCTCATTAGCCAAATGGCTCTGATACCAACTGTAAGATCCCAATCCCCACAGTGCAACGGATTCGGGGTGCTAGCAGCGGAAGTAGCACATCTTGCGCAGGGTAGGATCCCACACTTGGGGCCTCGTCCCACGGATATCCGGACAGGTGACTAATTCCTCGATTCTTCCAAACCGAACTCAAAAAAACTTCTCTTGCCCGGAAAGCACGGGCGATTCCACCAGGATAACTTTTCCCTAACGTAGTCAAAAGCCTTAACTAACTGAGCTCATCTGACCGAACCCGTAAGTCCCATAGTCAGATCAGGGAAAAAGATTGTACTTGGATCATAGAGATCAACGTTTTTTTCCTCATTGAGAGGCACAACCTTTGATTCTTTTCCATAGAACAGTTTTTATCCGAGACTTCATCTATCGAACTAAACAGAAATTGAGTCTCGATTTACGACATTTGGGTGCTTAACCTTTGTGTGTGTACACATGTGTTTAATTAAAGACACATAAGTACACACCTTTTTTCTTGCTATGTAAGAGTGTTTGAGAGTTTCTTTAACTAATACACTCTCCCTAGTGTAAGTGCAACTTGGATCTTTATAAACCTACTATACAAAACATATGGCACAATGCACTCTACAAATATAACACACAAAAATCCTCCTAACAACGGACAAAAAAACTTAAGACTCGCAAAAAAAACCCTACCTTTCTTTTACTCACACACACACACACAATAACAACAACAACAACAACAACCACTCTCTCTCTCTCTCTCTCTCTCTCTCTCTCTCTCTCTCTCTCTCTCTCACACACACACACACATATAAACACACCACATACAAACACACACACACACACACACACACACATGCCGTTTCAAATTTAAAAAAATTTATTTTTTATTTTATAAAATACATAAATATATATATGATTATTACACACACAAATATATATAAGATAATTATATAAACACACACAAATAAATAACACACACATAAGATAACTATAAATACATGAATTTTATTTATATATATATAAGTATTACACATACACACACATATAAAAGATCAATATAATTACATATATATGTGTGTGTGTGTATATATATATATATGTATATGTATGTATATATACATACATATAAATGTACATAAATACATATTGATATATACATAAATATATATCAACACATAAATAAATTATACACACACATAAATTATATATGTATACATATATATATATATATATATATATATATATATATATATGTATATATAAACACAAACATAAATAAATCACACACACACACACACACACACACACACACATACACATAAAAGAGAAATATAATGCAAGACATATGCAAACTTCAAGAACACACAACAACAGCCACACACAGACTTTTCTATTCTCAAAACTAAAATATTTTTCTCGCCAAAATCTCTCTCTCTCTCTCTCTCTCTCTCTCTCTCTCTCTCTCTCTCTCTCACACACACACACACACACACACACACACACACACATGCCGTTTCAAAATTTAAAACAAATCGTTTTTTATTTTATAAAATACATAAATATATATATGATTATTACACACACAAATATATATAAGATAATTATATATATATATATTAACACACACAAATAAATAATACACACATACATATATTGTACACACACATAAGATAACTATAAATACATGAATTTTATATATATATATATATATATATATATATATATATAATTATTACACACACACATATAAAAGATAAATATAATTACATAAATATAACATATATATATGAGTGTATATATACATATATATGTATATATATATACATATATACAAATGTACATAAATACATATATATAAAAACATAAATATGTATCAACACATACACATAAAAGATAAATATAATGCAAGATTTAAAGAAGAAGATAATGGACCTTTGCTAAGATGATGCATGAAAAGGATAATAATGTGTTTATTGATACACATGATGAACATTAACACCATGAGTAGGAGGAGGACATGGTTGACATAGAGTTGGTTTAGTTAGGAGTTTTTTTGTATATATACACATACATATCCTTGCCCTCAATTAAATGGGGTTTAGTTTTAGGAGTTTTTTTGCATTTTACCCCTGCTTGCCTACTCTCATGTGTATGTACACACATGCACGTGAACGTGTGTGTGTGTGTGTGTGTGTGTGTGTGTGTGTACATATATGCATGTCTGTGTGTGCATATATATGCACATGTGTGCTTGTGTATGTACACATGTGCACGTCACGTATGGGGGTGTGTGTGTGTGTGTGTGTGTTTGCGTGTGTGTGCGTGCGTGTGTGTGTGTGTGTGTGCGTGCGTGCGTGTGTGTGAGTACATGCATGCACTCTTATGAAGTGTAAATAAGGGGAAGGAAGTGGGCATTGCTAAAGGATGATAAATTATATAAAATGATATTACTATACACAAAGCCTATGCTTATGAGGTATCTGATTTGTCAAAATTACTCTAGTAAAGATAATTACTCTTTGAGTGGTGATAATGTTTATTAAATTCTTCATTTTAAAGGATGAACACTTTTAAAAAAACAACTCTCAACTTACATAAAAACTTTACTCACAAACCCCCATAAAATACACTCTCCCTCTCTCTCTCTCTCTCTCTCTCTCTCTCTCTCTCTCTCTCACACACACACACACACACACACTATTTCAAAAACCCACAAAATATACACACACTCTCTCTGTAATGAAGGGGGCTTGGAATTAGACTCAAAGAGAGCCCATGGGCATAGGTATGGCTAGGCAAGTATGGAGGCCCAACGTTAATGAGTGTGAAATGGTGGGCAAGTATATAAGTGAATAGTGTAACTAGGGGACCATACTTTTACCAACATATACTCTTATGAATGAATTGATACTTTTTGGAGCTTCATGCTTCTTGGCTATGGTGGTACTCCCTTGAGTGCATGTGATACTCCATCTTGAGTGCATGTGGTACTCCATTATGAGTGCAATCTTCTCTCTTTCTTTTCCCTATCATTAGAGTGGTATCAGAGCCTTGTCTTTGATCCGTGATTTTGAGAAAATTTTAAATTTTTTTACATTTTTCTTGATTTTCTTGGAGTTTCTTAGGAATTTTCTTAATTTTCTTGATTTTGATTGAGTTCTTCTTGATCAAGAAATGGGGCATGGGGAGTGTGGAATGCTTTGATCATCTTGAATTTTTTATTTGGGTAAAGTTTTGGGGTCATGGGTTGCTGAGGACCAATTTTTGAGGCGGCGATCTCAAAATTGAAAGGAGGACCAAAATTGAGGGAAGATTTGTTGCTAATCTTGATTAGGGAATGCTAATCAAAACACTTATGCTTTCTCTCTCCTCTTGTTGATTCTCTATGAAATAGGGTTTCCTCCATTTTGAAATGAAGCTTTACCTAGGGTTTCTACTATAATTCTTCTAATCAAACCATGGAAAAGAAAATCGTATGAAGGTTCATTGGAGAACTACCGAGGACAAAAATCGCTAGCATGTGCTGTCCTTTTGCTTCATTCCAGACCCGTTCGCTTAAATAGAGCTCGTGGGAGCCATGTTAGGGTTACTCTAATCTTGCCTTACTTAAGGAAAAGCTTAATGCAAGTGATTTCGGTTTCAAACGTGTCTTCTCTCCAAGGGTCAGTTGTGCACAACGACAATTTCGGTCAGCAGCAGCAGCAGCAGCTGAGGTTGATTCTCATCATTATCTTATGCCTCAATCCATTTCAAGCCTCATATTTTCAACACACAAAAAAAAATCATGGAGTAAGGGTGCATATGATATGCTTTAATGCTATTGTTAAGAAGCTCCATTACAAGTGATTTAGGGGAAGATTATGGCTGCATTTGAAATGTTTTGAATGCCATTAGTTTGCCTACTTACATGCTAATTGCAATGATGGGAATGTTTCATGAGACTTTGAAGCTCTTGCATAGCCATTACATCTATCATTGAAAGGATTTCTTGGATGCATCATATGAGCTATTGATTTGCTTAAGCATTAAGCAAACATCACTCTTTTGGTGTGCATTGAACCAATTGGATTCTACTTGCCATATTATGATTGTTTGATTGGTGCATTGATGAGAGCCATGGAGTAAATGCAAAGGGGTTGAAGTGATGCAAATCAGTGAATTGTGCTTGTTAATCACATGATTTTGGATGCTATGTGGATGTTGTTTTTGTGGTGATTGATGTGATGAAGCTACTTTGGATGAATTGGGAAAAGCATGAGTGCATCCTCTTTGTAATAATGAAATGAAATAGCATGAGTCATGCTAAAAACATTGTAATAAGTACTCCTATCTTATCCTTTTGAAGCTACATCCACATACACTTCACTTGTATCCCACTTCAACTTGTGAGGGTACCTTGGGCATTGGAGGAGAGGCCCGGGTGGAGCATGGCATGAACTCTCCTTGTCATGAGTGCCTTTGGTAAAGCGACAAGGAGGGGGATTAGGTACTTGGATGTGAAGACTTGGCCCCAGCTTGTGCCTAGAATCGGACTAGGTACGAGGGTTGGAAGGCTTGGTCGAGAGATCGGCAAGCATAAAGCTCTTCTCCGACTCCATTGCAAGCATGCCGAGGCTATGGTAGCCATTGATCACTTGATTGGATATGCCATGGATGTTTGCTATAATGATCAAAGCATAAAGGTCACATGAGTAAGCATATGCTTTTGATGATGATTATGTGGGGCATTACAACATGATTGGAGATTAGGAAATTGTTTTTATATTTTGATTAAGATTTGGGCCAAATTGCGAGAAAACTATGGCAAATATTTTGTGATTTTCTACACTCTGCAGTGGGCAAAGAAGTGCAATTCAGTCCCAACTGACTCAAGATCTCTCAGGGGCCTTTGGAAGTCTTAAAAGGGTGTCTTAAGTTCCAACTAGCTATCCAAGTGGTGGATTCAAACACCATCTCAAGGTATAAAGTGGACAGTTCTGTCAAGCTAAAAACCCTAATTTACTCAAAAATGGTGCGGATTGAATTGAAGGTGTTTACATAGCTTGAGAACACTACTAAAGAGCTTCCCAAAGAGCCAACAAGTTCCCAATTCCATGTCTATTTGGATGGTCAACCCCTCATAGTTAACTTTTAGCTAAAAGTCAAAACAAAGAGGTATAGGGGTGTTCGAAGTGGTGATCCAAGGTGATAGAAGTGTTCTTCTCTCGAGACAAATGTGGCAAGCCTTTGGTCTTTTAATTCCAACATCGGTAGCACCAAAAACCCTCATGTGGTACCATGGGTGATCGTGAACAAGAGGGAATGCCTTTACATGACATGAATGTTCACATGGTGAATATGTCAGGGCACACAAGTGGAAGTGCATAAGTTTCTTTGAATCACATTACTTTGGATATGCTAAAGGTTACTATCATCGAAGCTATGAAGGATACACAAAGGGTTATTTTCTTCCAAAACAGTGAGCTTTTGAGGCCAAAAAATGAGCATATGCGGCAAAGCAATGTTCTCATGGAGAAAATGTCCAATGCTATGAATGAGGGCTTCAGGAAGCTTGGTGATGGAATAAATGAAGTGCAAAGGTGTGTGGAAAAGATTGACACTTCCCTTGATAGGACAAGAGGCTAGTCACAACCACAAAGGTCATTTCCAAATCCATCATCATCTTGTGGGCTTAATCGGCATGGAAAGGTTAAAATTGAGGTGGAAACTTCCAATGGGTACACTCAAGGTATGAAGACAACACTTCAAGAGAACCCAAAAGATGTTTCTCATGTTGAATCACCATTGTCAAAGCCCTATGGAAAGGAAGGAAAGCATAGGCAAGATTTGATAGAGTCAAAACAAAAGAAAATAGCCATAATTCTCAATGAAGATAACAAATATAGGTACGCACGATTATATGATGAGGTCATACATTCTAAGTTACCAAAGTCCTTGGCAAAGGATGAATTTGTGGATCGTATGACTTCTACTTCTATTGGAAGCTTATGGTTCAAGCATGGTGAATCATTTGTGGAAGCTTTGCTAGATTCGCAACAACTGGGGAAGGAGTCTTTTTTGATGGGGAAGGCGTCACTTGTATACAACTCAAAAAATGGATTCGCAACAACTGGGATGCCTACTTTTGTGCATTTCCATGCAATGAGGAAGACAAAGTGAAACAAGTGACATGCAAATTTGGAGGCAAAGCAAGACAATGGTGGCTGCAAGTAATGCATGAGTATAAATGGGATTGGGTAAATTTAGCCTATGAAGTGGTACAAAACTTTGTGGGTACTCAAGAGCAATGGAGCTTTAGGAAAAAATGCATGCCATTATTACATGTGGATTCATTGTCTAAGTATGCCGAGGAATATTGGTACCTTTCCTTCTTTGTGCCTAACATTGATGAGAAGGAGATCATAGGTGGATTTGTGCAAAAATTAGGCAAGGAGATCATGCAAATGGTCCAATGCATCATAGATATTGACAATGACATTGCTCTTAATGAGATCATGTTGTTAGTGGAGCTCTTCTACAAGCCTACCCCATCTATACATGGGTTTTCTACTAGGAGTTCACTTCAGTCCACATCTCTTATTGGAAGCCATTGCTATGGGGACACTTCAAGTGATGAAGGAGATGCTAATGATTTGTGTCAAGTGGCTTCAATGCATGTATGGATGGCTGAAAATGAACCAGTTGGACAGCCAAGTGTTGATGGGAAAGATGAAGAGCTATGCATGGATCTTTTCTTGGGGAGAATTGCATGGATAAAGATGAATGCAACGAGACTCTTCTAGATGAGGGAGACAACTCTTATGAAGATCTTCATGGTGTTGCATTGCATGAGGGATTTGTGGTTGCCAACCATGAAGATCTGGCATATGATATGGATTCACAAAATGATGTTGGGGATGAAAGTAATAATGTGGTTGATGGTGATCCTTATGAGGAAAATGTTTTGGGTAATGATGATGATAATGCTTTGGTTCATGGAAGTGATTCATGGGTGGACTTTGATGGCATATCATTGGTTGGTGATGACACTTCCAACCATGATGTTTCATACCCATTTGATCTCGGTATACATGGAAAGATGTTTGATGTGGATTCATTTCCATATGATCTGGGTGGATAGCATGCATTGCCACTTGAAGTGGAGGGATTTCCATATAATCTGGGTGGACAGCATGCATTGCCACTTGAAGCAGAGGGATTTTCATACCCATTTGATCCCGGTAAACATGGAAAGATGCTTGATTTGGATTCATTTCCATATGATTTGGGTGGATTTCCATATGATTTGGGTGGATAGCATGCATTGCCACTTGAAGCGGAGGGATTTCCATATGATCCGAGTGGACAACATGCATTTCCACTTGAAGCGGATGGATTTCCATTTTACGCTGGTGGATACTATGCATTTCCATTAGAAGTAGAAGGGTTTCATTTAGAATTGGGCATCTTGGGAAGTCAACCTTAATGATGGGTATTTGGTGTGGATTACCTATTGCCTTATATGCTTGAGTCTTCATGGAATAAGTACAGCTGTATGGTGCCTTTGGACAGCTATATACATGGAATGGGATGATGATATGAAGGATGCCGTTGCTATTTACCGTATGGACAGCCATGGTCATTGGCTTATGGATATCATAGAGAGCAGTCCATATGTACATCTTTGTGGAGATCTTTTGTGTGAGCCATGGTCATTGGCTTATGGATATCATAGAGAGCAGTCCATATGTACATCTTTGTGGAGATATTTTGTGTGAGGCACTTTTGGAGATGCAACAAATGTACTTCCGCATTCATGAGGGAGGTCAAGAAGATTCCAAACAGCCCATACACTGCTCCATACATGGTTTTGAGGACAAAACCTTTGGGTGGGGATGGTTTGTAATGAAGGGGGCTTTGAATTAGACTCAAAGAGAGCCCATGGGCATACGTATGGCCGGGCAAGTATGGAGAGCCCATGGGCATATGTATGTCCGGGCAAGTATGGAGGCCTAACATTAATGAGTGTGAAATGGTGGGCAAGTATATGAGTGAATATTGTAACTAGGGGACCATACTTTTACCAACATACTCTTATGAATGAATTGATACTTCTTGGAGCTTTATGCTTCTTGGCTATGATTGTACTCTCTTGAGTGTGTGGTACTCCATCTTTAGTACATGTGGTACTCCATTATGATGAGTGCAATCTTCTCTTTCTCTTTTTCCCATCATTACTCTCTCTCTCTCTCTCTCTCTCTCTCTCTCTCTCTCTCTCTCTCTCTCTCTCTCTCACCACACACCCACACACATGCACACACCACACAATTAAAAAACTTGAATAGCAATTAAAAAAACTCTCAAACACACACGGCACACACACACACTCATATTTAACATTTTTAAAAAACTAAAAAACAATTTAAAATCCAACCACACCCCCAGAAAATACACACTCTCTCTGTGGCTATGTGTATGTGGGTGTGTGCATATATGCATGTATGTGTGTGCATATATATGCACATGTGTGCTTGTGTATGTGCACATGTGCACGTCACATGTGGGTGTGTGTTTGTGTGTGTGTGTGTGTGTGTGTGTGTGTGTGTGTGTGTGTGTGTGTGTGTGTGTGTGTGTGAGAGAGAGAGAGAGAGAGAGAGAGCACATGCATGCGCTCTTATGAAGTGTAGATAGGTGGAAGGAAGTGGGCACAGTTAAAGGATGATCAATTATATGAAATGATATTACTATACACAAAGCCTATTATTATGAGGGATATGATTTGTCAAAATTACTCTAGTAAGGAGAATTACTCTTTGAGTGGTGAGATTGTTTATTAAATACTTCATTTTAAAGGATGAACACTTTTAAAAAAACAACTCTCAGCCTACATAAAAACTTTACACTCACAAACCCCCATAAAATACACACTCTCCCTCTCTCTTTCTCTCTCTCTCTCTCTCTCTCTCTCTCTCTCTCTCTCTCTCTCTCTCTCTCTCTCTCTCTCTCACCGACACACCCACACACACACACACACACACACACACACACTTGCTATTCAAATTAATAAAAAAATTTAAGAACTTTCAACATATTTAAAAAACTATCTAAATCTTCACACACACACCACATAATTAAAAAACTTGGATAACAATTAAAAAAACTCGCACACACATGGCACACACACACACGGCATACACACACACACACACACACTCAAATTAGTGAAACATTTTAAAAAGCTAAAAACATTAAAAACCCACCCACACGCCCATAAAATACTCTCTCTCTCTCTCTCTCTCTCTCTCTCTCTCTCTCTCTCTCTCTCTCTCTCTCTCTCTCTCTCTCTCTCTCTCTCTCTCTCTCACACACACACACACACACACTCAAATCGGACACACTATTTCAAATACTCTCTCACACACACACATTAGCTAGCCCTCGAGGCAAATGCCCATTACATGGCCGGCCGTCATGTTGCGGCATTTAACCACACACCGCAACCGTATTTTTGTAACCGCATTGGGTAAATTGTAATGTGCAATAGTCAGTTAGGGATTCTAGGGGATGTCATTTTTGGTAGATGTATCTATTCGGATCATAGGATACTATTCCTTTATATGGATGTAACTGTATGTACGAATCAAGGGGAAATTATCAATCAATCAAATCTGTTGCAATGTTCTGTGTAATTTTTCCATACTTGTCTTCAATCTATCATGCTATTAACTTAATCTTTTATCCATTTGGTAAGATAAGTATGTTGTGAATGAAGGTAACCACTCTCATAAAATCGCTTACTGTGTGTGCAAGAAGTAATGCGATAACACTTGGCGACCACGATGTTCGTGAATGCGCACGTATTCTCAGGGGCCTCCTGAGTTGGTGGTCCCAGAGAAGCCACCGTCTCTTTGATGAAGCTCGTCATGGCTCGTCGAGTAGCCCACCTTTTTCCCTAGCTGGGCCATAGCCTAGTTTGCAGAGACAGAGCCATTCATCTTGTCCTCCTATCCACACTCCAAAGAGGCGGGTGGGCATCCTTTGACACCCCAAACCTCTCCTCGGACGGCGGCGTGATGGTTGTTTCCTTCACCACCGATGGTTACACACTCACCACCTATCGTGACAGCCACGCCAGCCCACAACATCAAATATTCTAAGTTTCGGGGGAAACAAGGAGAAGATCCGGATGCACATGTGCGGCAGTTTGACAACTCTTATGGCCTGAATGTGCCTCCACCCCTTGATTCTCTGCATAAGAAATCGGTTTTTGAATCTACCCAGATGGCTGGCAAAATACCCCGTCGGGCATTTTCAAGATTATGATGCAGTACGTCTGTCGTTTTTGCACAGGTTTCGTGTGGAGAAGACAGTAGCCCAAAGTCTAGAGTAGCTACAGGTCCTCAAGTAAGGCAAGCGCACAACGGAGGATTATGCTGCAAAATTTCGAATACTATTGCAGAGGGTTCCGCTGGCGCAGCGGCCAGCCCAGGAGGTCTTGAATGACTATTTCTTGAAAGGATTAGCAAGAGACTTGCGCACGGCCCTGGCCACTGTGGACAAAGTGAATACGTCGCTGGCGGAGGTCATTGCTCAGTATATTCTTGAAGGTATATTCTTGAAGGGGAGTCATTGGAGGATAACGATTCCACCACCATGAAGCGATCCAAGAAGAAATCTGACAGCAGCACATCACGGGGACGCCGTTGACATAGCTTGGAGGAGGATTCGAACACACGGAGCTCGGACAGTGAATCAGAGGGGACAGTAGCAATACAGATTCTGATAAGGCACCAATGCGGGAGACCAGGAAATCTCACAAAAGTGCGAAGGTCAGCACGGTTCCCGCAAGGGAGTCTTCGGCAACTAAGTCCACGAAGGAAGTCTGGTGTTCTCATTGCCATAATCCTGGCCATCCAGCAAACGGAATGTGCGATGAACGACAAGTGGTGTGCTATCTGTATCAGCAATTCCCAGAAAATGTCGGAGTGTTACTACAATGGGAGGGGGCACAAGGCTCGCCCCGGCAACCAGGTCATTAACATTGGGAAAGACACGGAACCGCCAGAACTCTCAGCCGCATGGGTATAGGTTGGGAGCACTTTTGAGCAACCCTATAGCAATAACAGTGGTGGTAGGGGTGGCGGTCGTGGTCGTGGTCGTGGTTGCAAAGGCCGGTAGTCCAAAAATTTCTTTTCTGCACAGAGGAAGGACATTGGTGCCAAGATTGCCCAGAAGCACAGGAGTATGATCGAAAGAAAGCTGAAAAACAGGCAAAAGCTATAGGTAAACAAGCGACGATGGCTATGGTTCCGATTGAGTCCATGGAGGAGACTGTGGATCCGGAAGTCTGCGTGGTCACATGCTCTGGTCTCAAATTGAAGCCCCCCAGCAGGCCCACAGCGCAACCACTTCTGGATTGGCCCACACAGGAAGCTGTTTGCCAGCAAGTTACTTCCTAGGTGGACAAGCAAACTCCGAAACGTGTTCTAGTGCCCGGACCAAGTAAAGTGCAGTTTTAGGATGCTGTGACTCTCATCGACGACATACCTCAGTCGGGGCAGCCTCTGCTGCCACAAGCCTAGAAGGAGCTTCCAAAACAACCATCCCAATAGCTCAGTTTGGTCGAGAGTGAAGGATGGGATGGATTGCTCGACGCCCCTCTACAAATCAAATTGGTTCACCTTCTTAAATTGGTTCTGAATTTTCATAAAGCATTGCTTCCGTCAAAGAAGATGGGCAAGGCGATCACACCGACTGCGGTGTCATCCATGCAAGAAGCACACCCGGAGCCCATGGCGGCAGTTCTTGTGGCTGATATAAGAATTTCTAAAATTTTTGTAGGCTTTCGAGGCCTCACGATTGATCAAGTGCTGATCGATGGTGGAGCTGGTGTCAATATTGCAAACGGAGTCCACCTGTAAGTGCATGGGTTGGCAAGCATGGGATCCTGCACCATTTTTGGTATGCATGGCTGATCAGAGGAGAGTCCGCCGACCCTTGGGTGTCTTGAAAGGCGTAGTGATTGAGGTGGCCATTATACCCTTCGTCATGTCCTCTGTAGTGCTAAGCATGGAGGATTCTACTGAGGAGTACAATTTGCTGCTGGGTCATCCTTGGTTGCACCAGGCAAAGGTCCGGCATAATTGGGAGCATAATCTGATGACCATCCACCACGGGGGTCGCAGAGGAAGGTTAAATTCGCTCTACAAGAATGTTCAACTGAGCAATTCAATTTGGTCTGTCATTGCGAAAACAGTGAATATGGCAGATGGCTTGGATGAAGATGACGAGGAAAAATTCTTGCGGGTAAATGAGGATTTGATTCCATTCTGCTTAGTGGATGTGGCATGTATTGCTGCGGAATACCTCGGGCCTGCACCTGCGGTGTGTTTAGTCACCATGGACAAAGGGGAACTCTTTGGGGAAAAATTATAGAGTACTGAGGAGTATCCACCTAAAGATAACATGAAAGACATTCTGGAAAAGGAGCATGCTTTTGAGGCGCAAATGAGCCAAATTACCCATGTCAAAGAAGATTTCTTGGAGACCATTTTCTTAGGTGATGACAAGGAGACTAGGCCGGTGAAAATTAGTACCTTGCTAAAACCCGCATTTAAAACTGATCTAGTGGTGGAGCTTCTACGGGAATTCCGGGATGTGTTTGCCTGGGATTATGCTGATATGAAAGGTCTGGACCCGAAGTTTTACCAACACTACATTTACTTGAAGCTAGATGCGATACCTTCCAGACAACAGCATTATCGCAGCATAAACCCACATCGCAGTAGGTCAAGGAAGAGCTGGACCACTTGCTGAGGGTGGGATTCATAGCACCTATTGAAAACCCGGACTGGATTTCTCCTATAGTAATTTCCCCAAAGAAGAGCAAAAAATTACGTATCTGTGTGGATTATAAAAAGCTTAATGCAGCCACAGTCCCGGACCCTTTTCCCTTGCCCTACATGGATTCCATTTTGGATGATGTAGCAAAGCATGAAATGTACTCGTTTCTTGATGGATTCAGCGGCTGCAATCAAATCCAGATGGCACCAGAGGATCAAGCCAAAACCGCATTCATCACCGCATGGGGGGTGTTTGTGTGCACAGTCATGTGGTTCGGATTGCGCAATGCACCTTCCACCTTCCAGTGTGACATGTATGAAATCTTTGGGCCCTTTCTCACCGATTTCATGTGCATTTTTTTGGATGATGTGAGTGTTTTTGGCACTTGTGGGTTGCATTTGGGGCACTTGTAGCTCTATTTTTAGCGTCACCGCCGGGAGGTGCCCTTCAGTCTTAATCCGCTCAAGTGTGTTTTTGCGGTGCAAAGTGGCAAATTGCTGGGTCACATCATTTCCCAGGATAGCATTGCGGTAGATCCAGACAAAGTGGTGGCTATTATGCAAGAACCTCCACCTGTGGATCCTAAAGGCTGTATGTGATTTCTGGGCCAAATTCGGTGGCATGGTCGTCATTTGCGATTTTTGGCACATTTGGCAATTCCTTTAAATGCTACCCTCATTCTGACCACAAGGATTTCCGTTGGTCTAAAGACTATGATTTGGCTTACTGCCGCCGGCTCAAGATTCAACTTTCTCAAGCACCAGTGATGATTCCTCCCGATTGGGGGGTTGATTTTCATGTTTTTGTGGATGCTTCAGATAATCCGCATTCTGACTAAAGTGGTCAGTCTTCATCGAATAGATTGGGATGTGAAGCTTCTGACCACACTCTGGGCTTACCGCACAGCGTTTAAAGTCGCAACTGGGTTGACACCATTCAAACTTGCTTTTGGCATGGAGGCCATCACACCGGTCAAATTTGTGGTTCCCAGTTTGCACCTTGCGGATTTACGAATAGATTGCTACCAGCAAATTCATTGGCATACAGACTGGAGGTCATCCAAGAATTAGATGAAGAGAGGATGAAAAGCTTTTATTGGACACAGGAAATTCAAAGTCGCAGAAAGTGGCAAGTGGATCAGCATTCGAAGAAGAAATTTTTCCAAAGAGGGCAATTAGTGCTAGTGTTTTCTTCGCACATGTTCAAGAAACCCGCAAAACTGAAGGTGCGATAGACCGGGCCATTTTGGTATATGCTTCTTGCGGTCCTGCCTCTTATTACGTCGCAAATCTTCATGGGGAAATCCTTTCTTCTCTGGTTAATGGGTTTCAGATGCGTCATTATTTTTTGGCAGTTCCTCCAATTTATTTTGCTTGGCTTTTTTCAGGTGTCATACAGTCATGCATCAAAAAGCGGTCGTTGTTTTGCATGCAACAACTTCCTCTTTTTGTGGAACGACATTCTATTTTCTCTCTTATTTTTCTACCTACTTTTTGTTCTTCTTTCTTGCGCCATGACTGCCTCAAGCGGCCTGCTATTGATGCATGGCTCACAGATAAGCGCATCCGCGTTTACTCCAATTTCCATTGGGAGCGTGTGTGCAGGTACATCCACAGTCCTTTCCCTTGTTACAACAATTAGCTGTTGGCGATGTGGTGGACCTACAGGATGCAGCGGTGGTGCTCTCATTGAGGAATACATTTAGCACAAGCTGCACTTGCCCGCAGGACGAGGAGGGAGGGAGGGAGAGAGAGAGGGAGAGAGAGAGAGAGAGAGAGAGAGAGAGAGAGAGAGAGAGAGAGAGAGAGCTGGACACTAGCCGATAGGAGTAGAGCTCGTCGACACTTCCAACATCCTGCACGTCCATGCTTCCCAAAGCCTACATGCCAACAAAAAAATCCATCCGCGACACAATGAGAGAGAGAGAGAGAGTGTGTGTGTGTGTGTGTGTTAACCTATGTGGCGGACATTGAGACGTATTACTTTTTACGTCATGCAATTGATTTAAGTATTCTGAGTCATGGGCCGGTGGGCTTGTCGGCACCACATGTAAAGGATAAAGGGATTGGGTGATGAGAGACGCACCTTGAATGTCAGGATCGGCCGCCCATGTGTGAACGGCTAGGTCACATATAAGAGTCAAATGTAACCCTAAAACCTCTCATTCTCAATGTGTTGAATACAAGGAGTGCTCTTGCCTTATCTTCTCCATCCCCTTCTCCTATGTGTGTGAGAGAGCAAGAGAGAGAGAGAGAGAGAGAGAGAGATAGCGATCGAGCACTGCGTGGTGGCACGGCGGCGGCGAGGTGGTAGAGCGACGACGGCGGCTCCTTCTTTCACTGGTGGCACGAGAATCCTTCACGACGGTGGTCTGAGCGGTGAGTGATACACCTTTGCTCCCTGTTTGAGCTTGCTAGTTTCTGGTTGTGTGCTTGCAGCCATTCGTGGCTCACATACGGTGCCTAGCAAGTCCCCAGCTCCGACATGTGCGGCAAAAGCGCACATTTTTTGCACCAAGCTCTAGATGCAGCTCGGGCTGCTGTTTGAAGTCAAATTTATGCTATAGGAAAGACAAAGAGAGGCTTGATTGTGTGTATGCTGTTGATTTTTATTCGTTTTTCATTTCTGTTTTACCCAACCAACCGTGTGTGCGTGTGTGTGTGAAGATGAAGGGTTGTTCTCCCAGCTCTGCGTGCTGCGTGCGTGTGTGCGTGTGAACACGAAGGGCAAAATAGCAGCAAGGAGCTGCGGCCAACCCTAAAATAGTTTGAAAAAAAAGAAAAAAATCCCAAAAAAATAAAAAAGTAATTTTTTATTTTAAAAAAACACACAATTTTAAAAATAAAAATTTAAAATATTTTATTTGTTTATTTTATTTAAAAAAACGAAACCAAAACCCACGTGCAGCGGAAAGAAATTTTCTATTTGAAAAAAAATAAAAAGAAAAATCTCCCAATTGACCCTGACCCCAGCCTCGATCTTTTGATATATATATATAGGAGAGTGAGCCTCCATAGCTTTCTTTCAAGTGAAAGCTTAAGGGGAGTGAAGCTCTATATGTCCCCCAAGGAGTAGAGTGGGCATGTAGGATAAAGCCTTCACCCTTCCCCCCACAAGCAAATAGAGTGTTTTGAGGACCACGGGAGCTCTGGATAGGCGAACACTGTGCTGTAAAGCATGCTAGGATCCCTTGAACGATATGCTCGTCTCTTAAGCTATCACACGCCCTAGTCTAAGTTTGACCATAAATGAAGGGGTAAAAAACGGGTTGAAAACAAGACAAAAACAAGTAAAAACGGGGTGCGAAACACCTGAGAAACCACTTGGGTGGGCTTCAAACAAGGGTAGTTACCAGTGCCCGTAGGGTACCCACGTCACATGCATCTACACTCTGGTCAGGTGCTAGAGTCTGAGCAACTAGAAAGCGTTTGAGTTTACGCAGGCTCACACCATCCCTCCATGTTAGCATCGTGGCCTTCAATTGGAACCCAAGGAAGTGCAACCCAAGATCCACGAATAGCAGGCTAGTGACTCGTCCTCTGACTCTGAATTCATGGAAGGGCACCCTACCAAGAACTCTGAGGAAGCAAGCCAAAACGTGCCAGTTTGGGCCCCACAACCCGGATCTAGCATGTTTAGTCATCTAATAGAGACCTTTAGTAGAGCTACACGCTCTGAACATGCGACAAGTGAAGTAAACAAAGGAGGAGGGGAAGTAGATTCGCCATTCACATCTCATGTAGACCCTGCCCTCCCAAAGATTGTCCATGTGGATATTCTACCCACTTCGTTTAATGAAGGCCCTGCTGAGCTACTACCTTCTGACGCTCTTCCTAAAGTAGAGGTCCCTAGAAGTCAGTCCATAAGAAGTGACATTGCGTCCACTTCAAGAGAACCTTTTGGCACGCCAAGTTTAGATGGGATATTTCTCAATGAAAATTGGGAATATGACCTACACATGGAGACTCTAACTAACCTATACACGGGTTACACATACCATGTAGGTTGGTTAGAAGTCATACGATCTACATCTAGTGCCACCAATCTAGATGAACAACAACAAATGATATGTGAAGTTATCCATAGAATTATCCAATTCGAGAGGCAGAATAGGGGAGTGAACCTAGTTTCCACCACATTGGCCCTATGAGATTTTTGGATACGGGCAAGGCTAAACAACCAACCCTGTCGCAATTGGAGACTTCCTTCGGTGAGTCCCGTAGATCCTTCGTATGTTGTTTCGCCTGGAGTCTCAATGCAGGTTGCCCACGAGCAGTAACTTTAGTTTTCCAACTTTGGCTCAACTTTCTACTATTAGGGAATCCACAATGCCTACTCCGATGATGATGAGCATGACAGAAAGTGCACCCGTTACCACTGTAGTTAGTACAACACCGTTACCTAGTGGTACAGTACCTACAACAGTGCGTACCAGTGCATATCGACCATATGTACCTATCGTTACTCATGCTCATGTAGCTCCTATGCCTCCTGTTATGCCAATGGCGTATGCTCCACGAATGCCTTATCACAACCCTTATCCAAGAGGAGCTATGCTATATCCTATGTCAGCTGCATATATATCACAACCCTTAGCCAAGAGGAGCTATGCCTAGTCACATATCATATCCTATGTCAGCTGTATACATATCAAGACCAATGCCAACTCCTATCAACCAGGCCATCCCAGAAGTGTCTCCACCAGCTATGCCTGCTCACTTAGGTGATCTAGCAGCGTTTGCTCAAACGATCGGACGATCTATTGCGGAAAACATGCGTGGCATGCCTGAGAGAGAGCCTAGAAGCAAGGCAGTACAAGTTGCCAAGCTCACTCAGAACTTCAGTGGGGGTAACGAAGATAATAGGAAGCACATTGAAGTTTTTGAGAACACGTGTGTGATTCCTTGGAAGAGCACAATGAGCTACATAAATGTAAAGCCTTAGGCTTAACCTTGAGTGGAAAAGC
This sequence comes from Cibotium barometz, assembly GCF_041138505.1. Taxonomy (NCBI): domain Eukaryota; kingdom Viridiplantae; phylum Streptophyta; class Polypodiopsida; order Cyatheales; family Cibotiaceae; genus Cibotium; species Cibotium barometz. Next base: position 52,337,608 of record NC_141049.1, on the reverse strand, counting down.
CAGAGATTGGTATCGAACTTGAAGGGTTGAAGAGCATACTCACTATCCCACTCTCAAGAGATTGTTCTTGAAAGAATACATACGTGAGGGTGTGCTTTGGGGAGTAGCATCTCAACTCCAAAAAGCTGAACGCGAGGAAGGAGAGTCAGTGAAAGACTTTATTAGTCAACTAAAGCATCTAAATTCTCACTGTACTCCCAAATGAGTGCTTCAATAACAACCAACTTCTTGATAGATTCATCCAAGGATTGTGCCACGAGGACATATACAATGGCCTAGTCATTAGAGGTCTTACGACATGGGAAGCAGTCACTACCAATGCAATCCAATTAGAAGACAACTTGATGATTTGCAGGTAAAAAGGTGTCTTGGAAGATAAAGTCTGTTAGTTCGCAAGTATCTGGGCACGAGCCAATGACTGTAAAACCTATTGCCAAGAAGCCCAAGATATCCGAAATGTCTATAGTTGACCTTACTAAGGCTCTCCACCAAGAATACTTTAGGGATAATCGAGCTCCTCAAAATAGCCATATGTACCCAAGAAGAGAGCAACAATGGTGTTCGGTTTGCTTAGGACCATATAGCACGAGTGAATATCCCACATTCAGAGTTAAATTCAATGGGATTTGCAATACATGTGGTAAGTATGGCCATCAATCTAAGGATTGTCTAGTACTTAAGCGTATGTTAGCAAATCAGGCACCACTAGCCTGGTCAAACACACCTCAAGTACTCGCACTGATGCTTGCACACTTGTCGAGCAACCGTCACAACACATAGTTCCAAGGAACCCAAATTTAGTCCAACCTGTGCCATTACCACCGCCAGTGCTAGGACCACAACCTCCACATCCAAGGATTACCCCTATAAACCAAATGGGTTGTGAGTCACATAGTGCGTGTGGGGATTATGAAGAGGATATAGACCCCACTGTTTCATATGGGCTTGATACGTTTGAAATGACTCCCCAGTACTACATGGAGGATCATTTCGGGCAAGTCAAGCCTATATATCAAGCGGCTGCTCTCACCACCACAAGAGGGCAAAACCTTAATACCTTGGCAAGGAGACCACCTCTTCAATGCTACGATTGTGGTGGACCGCATCGTGTAGCGGAGTGCCTTAATAGGCTACAGAAGATCGCTACTCAAATGTAACCAAATCAAGGGAGCACGTCGGGAATGCCGGTACTTACATGTACTCGTTGTGGCATAGATCATTTTATTGCTCAATGTCCACATAATCCGAGGTGCACCCAAGATTATGCCATTGAATCTGGTTGAGGTCACCAATGAGGCACTAGGAACCACACCTGTTGTACCCGCGAATGTAGTCACATGATCAATGCTTCAAAATCAAAACTACATTCTTGAAGAGAGGGATATTGCATCAATTGCTCGAGCAAAGAAAAAGAAAACACGACGGAAGAGATCGCTTAATGCCACAAGCTCCAAGCCTAGTTCAAAGACTAACATAGGAACAGGAGATGACCCCGTGTATATGAATGATCCTGAAGCTGATTCTGATTCAATAGAAACCATGGGGATCAAAGCCACTACTTTAAGGGAGGAACCCACTCGGGAGCTCAACGAAGGAGAATCAAGCGAATACATAAATCAGGGGAAACAAAGGGAAACTCCTTCGGCCCCACAACCAAGTTAGCTAATGCCCTCTCGGCTACCCGCACCGACTGAGACTCCCAAAGACAAGCCACGTGGGCCAAAAACCCTCAAGAAAAAGATTGAAACTTACCCAAACCGAGTAGAGGAGATTGAACGAGTGCAACACTTAAGGGGATTGGTAGAAGAAACACAAAGAGAACTAGAGCCAGCAGACCCAAGAAGAATCAAAATTCTAAACACAGTGTTTTCTACATAAGTTCAGCCTCACAAGAGCCATAAACCATTAGCTATACCTAGTATCATTCGGGAAGAAAGTGAGAATAGGACATCAAGAAGTGGGCAGACACCTTTCTTGCTTGAAAGAATGTTTAGTGAGGGAATGCCTGACCCCATCGAAGAGGAAGTGATTCCATCTTCACCTGTCCCTAGTCAGGGTCCGATATCTCGAAAAGTACTGTTGATGAATGTGTCCAAACTAATGGATTTCATGTCCTCTAAAATTAGAACCACGATCATATCCAAGTTATACGGAGATCTTGAGCTATTCTTAGCTCTTCGGGCATTTCTCAAATGGAGAACTGAAGGCGAGGTTACCACAATTTGCAAATATGACTAGACTCGACACGCTTCAAGATGAGGAGGAACATTTGGATATACAGTCCAACCTAGATGAAGACTCGGTCGTTGAAATACGTGTTAACAAGTTGGGACAGTACTTTGAAGGTGATGAATCTAATGCAACCCTCCCCATTACTACCAATGGATTAACTCTAAAGGGAATCCTTGATGGTGGTGCTGGAGTGAGCATTGTGACTAAAAACTGTTGGGAATCTGAAGACCTCACCTAGAAGTCACAAACATAGTGGTTAAGATGGCAAACGGAACTATAGCTAAACCTATGGTGGGGATGTTAAGGGACCTTAAGATCAAGGTTCTGGGATACAAGGTAAGACATACCTTCATTGTAATGGATTTCTCTAGGCATCCTATGTCATATCAAATGATCTTAGGATGCCCCTTCATGAGGGAAGCACAAATGGTGCATGACTAGTCAAAAAACCATGTCTACTTACAATTCCAGGACTTTGTCATTCGAGTTGATCTTGAGAATGGTCGCACGCATCCTTTAGGAAGCAAGGTTATCATCGATAATCGATCGGATACCACTATTCACTCATCCCCATTAAAGTATTGCTATACATGCAAAAAAGAGACTGATGATGGGAAAGATTCTCCTTATATGGATGTCCTACCGGGTATGATTGAGTCGGATAACGTGGATTGGGTACACCTAGCGATAACCATAGACACATGGAAAAATAGAGGCACAAGTTGGGTGACGCGTGAGGGGCAAGATATGCCACCATTAGTGCCAATAAACATGTGTAAGATTCCTCCCCAGCCTCTCAAAATGTCCAGCATCTTTCCCTGTAATCAAATCCCTCTTCAGAAATATAAAAGATCTTGTTTCTTTGGCCAAGAGAGAGAAAATGTTCTAGAAAGAGAATATTCAGATTTTAAATATTTTTAGATAGAAAAATATCTCATCTCATTAAAATAAGTTACCCTGAAACAGAAGTTCAAAAAAAATTCAGAAGGTGCATTAGAAATTAAGTATAATCTATTCAAGAGGCATTATCCTGGGGGTGAAGATTTTTTCGAAATTTCAAATTAAGGTTCCTATGGACCAATAAGATTCATCCAAATGTAGGGAGGAGATAAATGAAGAAATAAAAGAAAAATCTCCCAAAAATGAGTAAATACTCACATAAGATGAAGAGTTGACTAAGGACAAGGTTAGTAGTTAAAAAAGAGAGATATTTAGGTGAAATGATGCATTTTTGACACCTCTGCATGGGGGAATTCCCCTCATGAAGGAGGCGCCTATTTCACATGCTTGAATGAGTTTTAACATATATGGCATTGATTATGAGGAAACTTTCAGCCCAATTGCCAAGATGGCAACAGTGAGAGTTGTGATAGCAGTGGCTGCGTCAAAGCAATGGTCTTTACATGTAAAGAATGCATTCTTGCATGGGGATTTACAAGAAGAGGTGTATATGTTGCAGCCACCTGGTTATGAGGATGTGGGTCACCCCGAGCATGTTTGCAGGTTGAAGAAAGCCTTGTATGGCTTAAAGCAAGCACCAAGAGCATGGTCTGACAAGATTTCTGAATATCTTGTCACTATTGGCTTTCATGTAGATTTCTCATGTAGCCAATGCATATTTCTCATTGTATGTGAGACATGGTGATAGAGGGGTTGTGCTTGTTGTCATCTATGTAGATGACATGGTGATAGAGGGGTTGTGCTTGTTGTCATCTATGTAGATGACTTGAACATTACGGGGGACCATGATGCAGAGATCTTTGATGTAAAGATCTTACTTAGACAGAAGTTCGAGATGAAGGATCTGGAGGAGCTCAGATATTTCTTGGGGATTGAGGTGATTAGGTCACCACATGGTATTGGATTACTGCAGAGACAGTACATGTTGTCCAAGTATGGTATGATAGGCTATAAGCCTATTTCTGTGCCATTAGATCAGAATGGCAAGTTGAGTGCAGATTCAGGAGAGATCTTGGAGGATCCTACTATGTATAGGCGCATAGTAGGAAGTTTGATCTACATGACGATCACCAGACCAGATTTGAGCTATGCTGTTGGATTGGTGAGTCAGTTTATGCAGGTTCCACCGAAACCGCATTTGGATGCAGTGAGACGCATACTGAGGTATGTGAAGTCTACTTTGCATTGTGGACTATTCTATGAGACTGGGATAGAGATATGTGTACATGGGTACACAGATGCTGATTGGGCTGGTAGTATCTCAGATAGAAGATCTACCAATGGATTCATGTTTTCCTTGGGGAGTGCTGCTGTGACTTGGAGCAGCAAGAAGCAGCCTACGGTTGCTCTATCGAGTACAGAGGTTGAGTACAGAGGTGCTGCTATGGCAGCATGTGAGGTAGCTTGGTTGAGAACGCTACTTGCAGATTTGGGTCTATCAGTGGATAGACAAGTTGTCATTTTCTGTGACAACATTAGCAGTATACAGTTGGCCAGGAACCCAGTCTTTCATGCTCGCACGAAGCATATAGACGTCCACTACCACTTCGTCAAAGAGAAGGTCTTGGCAGGAGATCTTGACCTTGTTTATGTCAGCACAGAGGATCAGGTAGCTGACATCTTCACCAAAGCATTGGGTACAGAGAAGCTCCGTAGATTCAGGGCTTCGCTCGGTGTACATGAGATGGAGTTGAGCTCGAGGGGGAGTGTTGAGATATCGAGCTCGTCTAGTGAGGCGGTGGACACTGATGACTCGCCTGGGGGATAGGCCCCACACTTACACCACTGGCATGGTTGGTGAGATCTTGGGTGATATGCGGCCAGTGGGATGACAGGCTGTGTGACAGCCATTCTAGAGACTGGCATAGTTATAGTGCCAGCTCATTTAGTCGGGTTCACACTATAGAGAACCCGTGTATGTATTTGGTTGAGTACCTTTCATATTGTGTGTACTCTTATTCTTGTATATGGTGTGTTGAGTGTTGAGTAGAGAAGGAGAAGATTTCAGCCTCTCACCTTGTGTGTTCTCTATTAGGGTTTTGTGAGTGTGTGTGTGTGCTTGCAAGAGCTCAAGCTCTCTTCGCCCCTGCATCTTTTCAATTACTACCCAAGGAGGAGCCAAGTTTATGCTTATTATTGATGATTACTCACGCAAAGTTTGGGTTTATAACTTGGCAAAAAAATCTCAAGCTTTATCCCACTTCCAAGTGTGGGTGACTTTGGTTGAGATTGTAACCATAGAGAAGGTTTGACAAGTCCGCTCTGACAATGGAGGAGAATTCATAACCTTCCATAATTTTTGCTAATAAAAAGATATAAGCCGTCAATTTTCCACACCTCACACTCCTCAGCAGAATGGTGTGGTTGAACACAAGAATAGGACTATTCAGGAGATGGCCCTTACCATGCTTTCTTCTTTTGATCTTCCTCCCTCTTTTGGGGAGAAGCTGTGAGCACTATTGTTTACATCATCAAATGTTCTCCTACAAAGACAGTTTCTCATATGACTCTAGAGGAGGCTTTTACTAGGCAAAAACCTTTCATCTCTCGATTTTAGTGTTTTTTATTATGATGCCTATGTTCATATGACTCCAAAGGAGGATTTTACTGGGCAGAAACTTTCCGTCTCTCATTTCAGTGTTTTTGATTATGATGCCTATGTTCATATCCCTAATTTTGACATATCCAAATTTGATCCCAAGTCCAAGAAGCTCAAATTCCTTGGGTATAGCTCTCATTCCAAAGCTTACATATTATGGGATCTAGAGTCACCATCCTTGGTGTTTTCTTGCAATGTTCACTTTGTTGAACCCTCATTAGATGATTCTTGCTCTCATCCCAAGCTTACCATCGAGGTCTCTCCTCCTTCCTTAACTTCTCCTCCTCCTCCTCCTAGTCATGTGCAGAGGAGGATTGCCCCCAAGATTCCATGATGGTTGGAGACCATTGTTCATGATTCTCATCTCTCCAATATGGAGCTTGTTGATTCTTCAGCACAATCTTTAACATGGGCATGGAGATTACAACAACTTCATCATTATTGAAACCTTTCCCTAATAAGTACAGTTATACGGTCATATGAGCCTACAATATCTAAAGAGACTCTTGCTCTTCCAAAGTGGCAGCCATCGAGGCCAAGATTGATTCCATTGAGAGGGATCTTACATGGGAGCTTGTGGACCAGCCTCTACACATCGACGGGTCATTGGGGTCAAGTGGGTCCTTAAGACCAAGTTTCATGCTGATGGATCTCTGGACAAATACAAAGCCATATTAGTTGTGCAAAGGGGTACTCTCAAATTGAGGGTGTGGATTATGAGGAAAATTTTGTTCCTATAGCCAGATACACCACCATCTATACAGTTCTTACTCTTTCTGCTCGTGAGCACTAGTAGCTGATTTACCAAATGGATGTCAAGTTTACCTTTCTTAATGGTCACTTACATGAGGAGGTGTATGTTGTACAACTTCAAGGCTTTTAGATTCCCATACATGAGGGTAAAGGTGTACATATTGCACACAAAGCCCTTTATGGTTTGAAACAGGCACCCAAGGTATGATATGATAAGATTAATGCATTCTTTCTTTCCCTTGGATTCTAGAGATGCTTTGCAGAAAAAATCATTTATGTCTCTCTTCAAGATGGTTTGCTTTGCCATTTGATTGTTTTATATGTTGATGATTTATTTATCATTGCCTCACCTCTTACCAAGATTGAGTAGCTCTGATTAGATTTAGCTCTCACCTTTGAGATGACTGATTTAGGACTTCTCCATTGGTATGGAGGTTTATCACTCTTCTAATGGAGTGTTTCTTAGCCAATACAAATATATGTAGCAGCCCCTAGAGACATTTTGCATGACCGAGTGCCGTCCGATTTCTTTTTCGATGGATCCTAACCCCAAGCTCTCCCATAATGATCCCTCTCCCCTCTTCAAGGACAATACATAGTACTAGAGACTTGCTGGTTTTCTTATTTATTTAACTTACACCATGCCTGACATTTCTTACAGTGTCAGTGTTCTCAGTTAGTTTTCTTCTACTCCTCGACATTTTCATTGGCAGGCCACTCTAAGGGTTCTTCGATACTTATTCGATACGTTGGACTATGGTATCTCTTTTAGAGCAGGCACTAAGCTTATTGGATAATCTGATGGTTGATTGGGCAAGTGATCATAATACTCGATGATCCACTTTTGGTTATTTCTTCAATCTTGGTTTTGTTCTTATTTCATGGATTTCAGAAAGCAAAATACAGTTTTGTTATCTTCTACTAAGGCTGACTACTGTGTTTATATAGATACCTACTATGAGCTATTATGGTTATTCTAGATGTTGAGCAATATCAATGCACTCTCAGATTATCTAATCCCTCTTCTTATGAACAGCCAGAGTGCCTTGGCGGTGGCTCGAACTTTGTCCTTCCATGGCTCGAACTTTGTCCTTCCATGGTGAGACCAAACATATTGAGGTCCACTTTCACTTTGTTCGTGAGCTGGTCTCGCCGACATTATTACATTGGAGAACTATCCTTCTTAGGAGAATTTTATTGATCTCTTCACCAAACCTCTTCCTTGAGATACTATTGATCAGCTCCTTGCCCATATGGGAGTCGGACCCACGTGTGCTAGAGCTAAACAAGAGGTGTTGGACATGTCATCTCCAACTCTCTTTTACTACATTTAATGCCCCTTTTTATCTAGATATTAATATGATGTCATTCAAAAAAATTTGATATTTTTCCACTAATTATAGCTTAGTTTTAGGCATTATCATTTTTACTACAATCTTGTACTCTTCACCAACCACATTTTTAACCATCCACATCTCTCCAAAACTGGTAGCATCTTCACCACTTGAGCTTGGTGATGTAAGGATGAAATCTATTCGATGAGTATGTGAACTACTTTGCTAGCTAAAATGGTTTTGCATGCCTATCCTACCATCATATAAAGGAAGCCCACTCCTTATAAGAGTCACTAGAATCTATGGAGAAAACTTACCTAGCCTTATCTAAGCTTAATACACAAAGTCACAAAATTTGTGTACATACTTGCTTAAGACTAGCACTACTGGCCATGGACCTTTTTTAAGTTTTGTATGGCCTAGTGTGAAAGCTAGTCATTTCTACCCTCTTCTTTCCTCCATCTAGGCAAAGAGAGCTCTACCATGGTCTTAGAGTCTCTTTGGTGTGATAATAAGGAGAGGTTGCGACGAGTAATGGGGGGCTAGCACACACCCATAATAGAAGTTGCATTTATAACTTTATGATAAAGTACCAAACAGCTTATTTTGGCATAGGCTAACATAAGCTCTTATCACATGAGCACAGACTTTATTATGTCTCATTGAACCCACTGAAGTGTCAATTTTGCATCAAGCATGGAGTCATCTTGGGATAACTTAACTCTAACAATGGCATTTCTACCAATGAAAGAAAATTTTGTTTAATTTGGAAATTACCACCACCCACAAACTAAAAAGGGGGTGCAAAGATTCATGGGAAATATAGGGTATTATAGGAGATTCATCTTCACCCCAGAAAGTGCACCCATACTAAGAACACCAAGGTGGTTTTCCACATCCATATCAACACATTATCCTTTACTACTATTAAATGCATGCTTGTAGTGGGGCAGGAGAGCAACATGGACTTCTTGTGAGTTGAATGCCGCAAGCTTGCATTCAACTCAATGATGCTAAATGTAACTATAATACCACAAAAAGAGAAGGGTAGCTAAGCAAAAAAGTACATACATTATCTCCTAGATAATGTATGTAGTGTTTGTTAAAGTACATACATTATCTCCTAGATAACAAGTATGTAGTGTTTGTTAACTACATACTTATTTTGGCAAAGGCTAAGGTATGCTCTTATCATGAGCAGAGACTTAATTACGTCTCATTGAACCCACTGAAGTGCCAATTTTACATCAAGCATGGAGTCATCTTGGGATAAATTATCTCTAACAATGGCATTTCTACCAATGAAATAAAATTTTGTTTAATTTGGAAATTACCACCACCTAGAAACTAAAAAGGGGTGCAAAGATTCATGGGAAATATAGGGTATTATAGGAGATTCATCTTCACCAGAAAGTGCACCCATACTAAGAACACCAAGGTGGTTTTCCACATCCATATCGACACATTATCCTTTACTACTATTAAATGCATGCTTATAGTGGGGCGACAGGAGAGCAACATGGACTTCTTGTGAGTTGAATGCCGCAAGCTTGCATTCAACTCAATGATGCTAAATGTAACTATAATACCACAAAAAGATAAGGGTAACCAAGCAAAAAAGTACATACATTATCTCCTAGATAACAAGTATGTAGTCTTTGTTGACCCATCAAACAAGCATTACTATACATGTTGCTGAGTGAAAAAGGCTTACATGATAGGGTGGATCACCAAATGGAAGGATCTCTTAAGTGTGAAGACAAAACGAGAGGAAGCCCCACAAGCTAAAGTTGCATTTTCGGCTCTTTGGAAAGTATCCACATAACATATGTATTGACAAGAGACTTAACTAAAGATAGAAATGATGGGCAAATTATGGGAAGGTCTTAACATTTTTTGACTCACAAAAGTCAGTGTCTAGTGGGAAAGGGTTTCAAGAGGGAAAATTGTTAGTGGATTGGTGCTCTATTTTTTTCCTTGAGAAAAAGATCCTTCTATTAGTTACCAATAAAAGCAGCCATAACGGCTAAATACAAACTCGTCTCCACATGGGGAGCAAGAGTCAAAAAAGTAAGTGAGGAGGTGGCCAATGGGAATATGGAGTTACTTCAACTCATGGTGGTAAATTGCCATCAATAGCTTATAGAAAATGTTGCGCCTACTAATGCAAAGGGACGCTCATTGAAGCACCACCACCATTTCCCCTTGTGTTGCTTTTAAATGCTTTTAAAATTATTTTGGCATGGGCGATGAGGGGGGGAGAGAGAGAGAGAGAGAGAGAGAGAGAGAGAGAGAGAGAGAGAGAGGTATATAAAATCTAGGAGAGAATTATTTTTGCTAAGACGTGGTGGAGGAAGGAGGAAGGAAGGGGTGCTTGTAGATAGGGACGAGTACTTAGAGGAAATATTTGTTTGTGAAATCAAGGATAGAATTTCTACAAGAAAGGTTTTTCTCCTCACAACTAGAAGGAGGTTGGAGGAAAAGCTTTATTCCCATTTCAAATTCAAATTCAAATTCAAATTCAGTGTAAAAAGGGGGCATTGTTGTAGGGAGGTCACTTATATGTTGAAAACGTATATCTCTTTCTCTCTAGCATCCTGCACTATTACTTTCACTATTTTTCCCCTGCCACGGCATTCACTGTTACTCTATGGGTGGCCATCTCATTTTATCATATGTAAGAAGGGAGAGTTAAAGACAAGCTTTATTCCCATTTCAAATTCAAATTTTAGTCTAAAGAGGAGACATTGCTATAGGGAGGTCACTTATATGATGAAAACGTGTCTCTCTTTCTCTGTATCATCATTGCTTGAAAATATTACACCCCATCATTATATGTAAGGTGAATCTATTTGCGGATATAAGAAGTGAGAACACCTCACCACACATCTCCACTCATGAAAAAAGCAATAACCATTTCTATTTTTTTGAATATTTTTTCTTAAAAAATTTTCTATATACATGCACACATACACACGTGTACCCACACACATAGACACACATGCACACACACTCTCACGCGCATACACACACACATTTGCATGCACTCATGCGCACTCACATACACATACATGCATAAACACACGCAAGCATACATGCACATAGTCGTACACTTGCATATGCACATGCACATACACACACACACACACACACACACACACACACACACACACACGACTATGCATGCACACAGAATCGACACACACCTAATCATCCACATGCACGTGTGTGCACACACCCACACATGTACACATGACGCACATGCACACACTTGTATATACACACACACAACACAAATACATGTGCATGCACACACTCGAGTGTACACACACATACACACATGCACGTATGCATGCATACACATGCACACATAAGCGCACATGCATGTGTACACATGCATCCACACACACATGCACATAGATGCACGCACACACTCTCTCGTGTACATGTACATGCACTCTCTTGCATACATGCACAAAGAGACACATACACGCGCATATACATAGGCATACGCACATACAAGCACACACACATGATGCACATGAACATGTGATTATCGCCACACACAATTATACGTGTGCACACATAGAGTCAATACACATAGTCTCAGCGTGAGGGTGACGTGAGCCGCCTTCATTAAGGCTTTAATAGATGAGGGTGCACTCACACATACATGTGCGCGCATACACTATTAACACATAAAGGCACACATGCTTGCATGCACGTGCACACACATAGAGTTGGTATGCAACACTCGACACACATGCATGCATATACACACATATACTTCCACTCATGTACACACATAAACACACATAATCGACACATACATAATCACATACATGCATGTGCATGCACACATGCACATGATTCACATACACATAAAGGCATACACATGTATACACACACTCTTGCATGCTTGCACACAAACCACACATACATACACATGCACATATGTGTGCATGCACACACATGCACACATAAGTGCATGTGCACGTGCACACTCTCATGCGTGTACACAAAATCGACACACGCCCAATCACACATATACATGTGCATGTACACACACCCATATATATGCATGCATACACATAAGTGCACATGGCACACATACACACGTGTACATGATGCACATACACACACATTCGTATGCTCACACACACACACACACACAACATACACATGCAAATACATATACATGCACACACTTGAACATGCACACACACACATACATGTGCACGTATGCAGCACACACATGCACATGCATAGACGTATACACACATACATGTATAAACACATGTGCATCCACACACAGGCACACATACACTCTTAGGTATGCACACATAGAGACACATACACATGCATACACAAAAGCACATGCACACACAAGCGCAAACATAGACATGCGATTTTGTCGATGCACATAATCATATGCGTGCACACACAAAGTTGATACACATAGTCTTAGCGTGAGGGTAACATGAGAGCTACATTTATTAAGGCTTTAATATACATAAAGGTGCACTCACATAGACATATGTGCATACGCACAATCGGCACAAAGGCACACATACATGCGTACACAGAGAGTTGGCACACACGCACACTCGACACACACATGCACACATACACCTCCATGAGTGTGCACATATATAAAACATACAGAATCGACACACACAATCACATGCACATAGAATAGACACATACATGCATATGCATGCACACACACCCACACACATGCATTTATGTGTATACACATAAATTCATACACACGTATACATATACACTTACACGTACACACTTGCACACACACATACACACATGCACAACAAACATAGATATACACACGCACATGCACGTGCCTGCACACACTCAAGTGTGCAAACACACATACATAGGTGCATGTATACACGCACACTATAAATAACACATCTCACAAGATAGTACATAGGGCAATTGAAATATTATTTCAAGGTGATTGATGAGTTTTGTTTCTATGCACGAGTCCATGACTTGCATGCTCTCTCCTGCCACATGCTCTTTCTTCTAAAAGCAGCACAACTGCTCGAGCAACAATGCAGGAAACTAATCCCATATCTACCACATGGCAGGTTTGAGAGCTCCTCTCTAACCACATGTCACATGGCAACAATGGAATACCAAGAGGGCAGTGCGCAAGCTGCAACAACAGCATGCGGGGCAAGTACTAGTTTATCTTATATAATATATGAGACCTTCCCTAACCTATAGTATTTTGTACACCATAAAGGTAAAACATTACCCTCCACCCTTACAAATTATTCATCGATACAGTTTTAACTTATGGTACTTTCTTCATACAAAAAGCCTATTGTCCACTCACATGTCACATCACTATCCCCAACCCTACCTTGCATATCATAAACCTACACGTGGCAATATGCACTCTCAATGTCCTCTATTTTGTTAGTAGTGTTAGGTATGTCATGAATATGCACTCTCAACGTCCTCTATTATGTTAGTAGTGTTAGCTATGTCATGAAAATGGTGCCAAATTCTACTCACTATTAATTAATTAGTGAGAGGGAAGATGGAAATGATGTGATGCCTAAAAACCTTAGAAGACCTTTTAATTTTTGGGTTATGATTTAGTTCTTTTGGCGACTTCTGGAAATGATGTGAGAGGGAAGATGGAAACGATGTGATGCCTAAAAACCTTAGAAGAGCTTTTAATTTTTAGGTTATGATTTAGTTCTTTTGGCGACTTTTGGAAATGGCTGACTTCTGGAATGTTCTAGGCTTTTATAAAATGTATAAGAGTGCATAGCTGTGGAGAGAGAGAGAGAGAGAGAGAGAGAGAGAGAGAGAGAGAGAGAGAGAGAGAGAGGGGGGGGGGGGGGGGGGGAGTAGACAGAGGGAAGGAGGGAGAGTGGTGTAGGCAAAGAGAGAGAGAGAGAGAGAGAGAGAGAGAGAGAGAGAGAGAGAGAGAGAGAGAGAGGTAGGTGAAGTGAAGGAAGGAGAGATAAAGAGAATAAATAAAATTTATTTTAGGTAAGCTAGTCTAAGCTAGAAGCTTAGGAAGAGCCATTAATTAATTTATCAAACGTAGTTCGATTAATTAATTAATGCTCTAGAGTGAATATATGGCATCCCCAAATTGACAAAAATACTAGTCTAATCATTTTTATGATTGGATACCACTAAGTTTTTCCCATGGAGCTTTTTAGCATCTAATTCTCTATTAATACTAGAAATTTCAAATAAACAAAACGTTCCCACAAGTTCCAATGGCATAGTTTTGAACACGAAAACTAGACTTCGTTAGCTACAAGCATTAAAAAAGGCTTCGTTTATTTAACTTCCCCTAAAACTTAAGGTACATGTACCCCATGAAATTTAAGGAGTTCCCATAGGGGGGCTTCATTTCCATGTAGTTATTGTAGTGAAGTCAACACCCTCAACTTTGCCTAAAAGGACAGAGTTGGAAAGTGTAGAAGAAAATGAAGCCTCCAAGAGTTATTTCCACCAAATTGAATGCTTCCTTTCCTGCATGCACCCTCATAATCCTTGGGGATCTTTGGGAACTTATCCGAATCTATACTACCTTTTATTTACACTAATTCCTCTCCTTGCCACATGGCGAAAAGAAAGCCAACATCGGCTTCAACCATGTGACAGTAGAGGGAAATCTTGCTAGGGCTGCTTTAAGATGGTCACCTGGTGTGAGCTTATGGGGCTGAGTCTTGATAAGGAAGTCGGGGGATGAGACTTTAAGGCGAGTAAGGAGTTAAGTCATGAGTGTGAGCGCCTAGGGAGTCAAGTGGCAAATTTCTGTGTTCGCAGAAAACATTTTTCCCAACATTTTAAAAAACCTTCAACCTTGAATTTCTGTAGGTTTTTTCCTAAAACTTAAAGGTTTTTTTTAGCAAAATTATAACTAAAATCCCTTAAACTTTATAGGTTTTTGTGAATTGTTATTTTGAAATTTAAAGGTTATTTTTCAAAATTTGCCATTCACTTGACCCTCAATTTTTCATGAGAACACTGGTGGCAATGGAGGTGAGCGTGACCCTCACGCTTCACGATAAGCATATAAGGAATTAATAAATATATAGAGATATATAATATATATATATATATATATATATATATATATACATATACAACTATATATATATATTATATATATATATATATAAGAAATAAAAAAGTTATAAAGTTAATACATATGATATATATTTAACATAATATAAATATCAATATAAAAATATATAATATATAATTATAGTGTATTTAATATATATATATATATACGCACATGTACCACATACACACACACATATACACTGGCACACACAAACACACGCACACATATAGACTCTAAGCAAGCACACACAAAATGCACGCACACACGCTTGCATGATGCAGACACTCGCATAGACACACACGCATGTAGTTGCACATTTGCATATGCACACACCCACACACAAGAAAAAACTTTATACAATAGCAATGTAGGGGTTGTAGACTTGGGAGGGGGCACATGGCAGCCCATGTTCTCTCTCATTGTCCCCCCCTATCTCCCATGCTTTCTGCCACACAATTGACACACACACACACACACACACATCACGTGCATGCATGCACACACGCACATGCACATGCATACACACACATGATGCACACACACACACACACACACACATACTTACATGCACACACACAGCTTGAGCGCGTGCATGCGCATACGCACATGTGTGTGAACACACATGTCCATGTCAAACACACATGCACATATGTATTATGCACACACACAACGTGAGGGTCTATATCGAACGGGTCAATCACTAGTACTATAAGAAGAGGCATGGTCTAACCACCTGTGCGTAACTCAGTCGATAAGTTGTTCAAATGCGGTTCTAGGTTTGATATACTGCTCAGTGCTCTGCTATGGGGGCATCACCTTGTAAGGGTGCAGGGGGAGGACTTGTGTGCAGGTTTTTAAGTGGTGATTAGGAACCCCCCCCCCCCCCCCCAAAAAAAAAAAAGAGGCACGGTCGTGTCGATGAGTCCTTATAATCCTTAATTGCACTGGAAAAAAGGATTATTTTTAGCAATCGAGGGATGTATCTTATTTGATCAATCTAATTAGACAGCAGACCAATGTTCACGAAAAACCGAGGTTTAGTGTCAAGTGAGTGGCAAATTTTGAAAAATAACCTTCAAATTTCAAAATAACAATTCACAAAAACTAAGGGATTTTAGTTATAATTTTGCTTTAAAAAACTTTAAAATTTAGGAAAAAACCTACAGAAATTTGAGGTCAAGGTTTTTTTAATTGTTGGGAAAAATGTTTTCTTCGAACGCAGCAAGCACTGAGCAGACTAGTGACTTGCTTTAATGCCACGTGTGGGAAAAATTCAATTGTTTTAGACCAATTAAATACACAGGTCCACGTGGAAAGGACGTGACGCTATGTCTGAGAGCAATGAAAGGGCAACGGCGATACGTGTCATAAAGCCGCTTTCAAGGCGGGCCACGTAGAAAAGACTGGCCACGTGGGAGAGCTGCACAGCAAGAAGCGGGGCGGACGCCATGTGGTGGGGACCAGGTTGGCAGTACGTGCTGTCGGGCGCTTGCCTACAACATGAACTGTCATGAAGTGATTGGTTCACGTTGGGAGTCGGACGCCCGGGGCCGGGAGGTGGCCGCGCCAGCCTGGACTGAGTCTGAAATGACTGCCCGACAGTAAAGCCACCAACGGCCAATCATATTCTGCCAGGCTGGCTCCAGGAAAGCACCTATTAAAGCCGCTCGCCGTCGCCCCTTCTTCCCCATTGTTTTGGCGTCTCTTTCACGTCTCTGCTTCTCTGACCTCCATGGAGGCCTCGCAGCCAGAGTTCGATGAGTACCAGAAGTTCGTATGGCGGATGAACCCCCCCAGGTCCCATTTCTGCTTTGTTTTTGTGCTTTTTTTGCTCCATTCTTTCTACGCGAAAATGGGCCGCCTTTGCTTTCTTCTTACACCCCTCTCTCCCTCTTCTTTTGCTTTCAGAGTTGTAGTAGACAATGCTTCCTGCGAGAAAGCCACCCTCTTCAAGGTACCCCAGAGATCTGCTCTTTTTTGTATCTCCGCGCTTGTTTTTGGCCTTCATTTTGGTAGCGAATTTTACCCACCCCCATTTTCACCAGTTTTGCTTCTTGGCTTTTTCTTTTTGGGCAGATTGATAGCTCCAACAGACATGGCATACTTCTTGAAGTGGTCCAGCTGCTTAATGATCTCGAACTCAACATCCATAAGGCTTACATTTCTTCTGACGGTGGATGGTTCATGGACGGTAAGCTGCCAAGAAACAAGAATTTGCCTGTGGGTTTACCAGTAAATCCCCCCACGAATGCCAAAAATTAAAAGCTCTTCGCTCCATTTTGTTACAGCACGTTTATTAATTCTGTGCTACAGATTTCTTTGATTACTAAACTAAAATTACATGCTTTTTGTTTTTCTTTTGTCGAAAATGCTGAGCGTCACGTAACTTAAATAGCGTTGATAGGCCTACACATTTTGCAGAGAGTATAATTTTTCATGTTATACGTCTACCCTCCTTATGCAGTGTTCCATGTGACTAATGCGGAAGGAAACAAGGTCACAAATGAAGAGACCATCAGCTTCATAGAGAAGGTTTGGCTTTTCATGCTATGTAGCCTAATGCATGTCCTCTTCTTTTACATGGCAGTTTGATATGATCAATGATGGGGTGCTTTGTGATGTTACCCAGAGTATTGGCATCAGTCATCAATACCCTCGGAGACTTGGGGTCCAGTGCGCTGCTGAGCATACTGCAATAGAGCTCACTGGAACTGACAGGCCAGGTCTCATGTCTGAGATTTCTGCCCTTTTAGCCGATATGAGGTGTAATATTGTGGCTGCAGAGCTATGGACTCATAACATGAGAGTGGCCTGCCTTCTTTACATCACAGATGAAATCACCAGTGGCCCCATAGAGGAGCCTGAAAGACTCTGTAGAATCAAGGAGTCCTTGTGCAATGTATTAAAGGGTGATCAAAGCTCCAAAAGTGCAAGGACAGATTTTTCTACAAGCCTTACCCACACTGAAAGGCGTCTTCACCAGATGATGTTTGCTGACCGTGATTATGAAAGGGAGGACGATGAGCAGATGTGGAATCTTGATGGCAAGATAACAGTGGAGAATTGTGTTGAGAAGGGCTATTCTGTAGTGGATGTTGAGTGTAGAAATCGGCCCAAGCTGCTCTTTGACACAATATGCACTTTGACAGATATGGAGTATGTAATATTTCATGCAACCATTGACACTGATGGGCAGAGAGCTTATCAAGTAAGTACATAAATGTCCTCAAACAGGCATGTTGTTTTCAATGACAAAGGTTGTTTCCTTGTTTGACTGCCCCTCTGATCAGGAGTATTACATCCGCCACATTGATGGATGCACACTCGATTCAGAGGCAGAGAGGCAAAGGGTAATCCAATGCCTCAGAGCAGCTATTAAACGACGTGTCACAGAGGTAAGATCTCTAGGCGTGAGGTCATTAGGTATCTGAACATGGCTTGCATTCTTAACTGGGCTTGTCCATGCAGTACTGTTTGCTTGTGCATCTGCTAAGATTTTAATTTTGAACCTTGAATTTGAGTACGAGTAATTGTGCCTGTGTTTTGTGTGTGTGTGTGTGTGTGTGTGGGGGGGGGGGGGGGGGAGGGGACAGTGAATCTGAACTTGAATTCTGAACCTGAATTGGGTTTACTATATGTGTTGTTTACAGGGCTTGAGACTTGAGTTGTGCACTAATGATAGGGTTGGACTTCTGTCAGACGTAACTCGGATTTTCAGAGAGCATGGGCTATCTGTAACTAGAGCAGATGTCACCACCAGAGGTGATAAAGCAATCAATGTTTTCTATGTAACAGATGCTGCAGGGAACCATGTGGATTTGAAAGTAGTCCAAGCCGTGAGGCAAGAAATAGGACAAGCTGTTCTGCAAGTGAAAGAAATGCCTTTATACTACATGTCCCAATCCACAGAGACATCAGGAAGGTCAAGGTTCTCCCTTGGCAATTTGTTTGGGAGGCCCTCTCAAGTTCTGTATAATCTGGGGTTGATTAGATCCCTATCTTAGCTATACATGGAATGCCAGTACTTGCATGTTTCAGATGGGCTGTACTTGGTATGGAAGGGCCTTACTAGTCTGCAAAGCTCTCATGTATGCACTGCAGGTTTTATTAGTATGTCCCCGCAAGTTTTGGATGACTTGGCATTTCATCCTTTGTACATATATACTCCCTTCCAGTGTGCCTGGTATGAGTAGCTTTTTGATTTCCTGAAGATTCAAATGGAGGCAATGCCTGAATGCCCAACTAGTATCAATATGTGTTCAAGAGGTGGCAAAAGAAGAAACTATACGTGAGATGGGCACTCCATAAGTTTCTCTTGTGGATATACCTGATTTTACCACCGTCTTCTGATTGAAGTTTATGGTGGGACATGACTTTTTGAGAGCCATGCTTGCTCTTGTATCAGGGACAACGTCAAAACTATGAACCTTTCCTCTCGTTTGGCAGCACTAAGATTTTTATGTTTGGTACCTTTTATTCTTTCTCGTAACAAGACATACATGCACAACTGGATAGTAGCAAACTGCTAGTTTGCTTACTAATTTTTCCTATGTAGCTAACAAGCCATTATTATTTATTAATGATAATGAATGAGTAGAGAGATTGTTGTTAATTCCCATGTCCTTGACATGCTTGCATACGTGTCTGTTGTTACTCCTAGGTAAGCATCATCCTTTTTGCTACATAACACTCCAATAGCATGTTTGTGTCTAAAACCACCTTTGCAATTGCAGTATCTACATACACTTGGTAAGAATTCAGCACTTACTAAGATTAACTTACGTGCTGTTTTAACAAATGCTAAAGATCGAAACGGAACGGCACGTTGTAGTGGTCAATAGGCTGTTCCAAAGTTAAAAGACTGACGTGAGCTTTTTTAAAGGTTACTCTACACGTATAAATTTTAACAGTTGTTTCCTTGCATTTTTTGAATTTCCCTCAATGCCATGCAATTAAGAAGCTAAATCAAAATGTTTTGGGAATCTTGCTTGGATCCTTACCATTACACTAGCACTAGGTGTCTTCTTTAGTGGTTTCCAATTTTTGGGCCATAATAAAGGGGCAAAAGGCATGCTGAACACCTCCCAAAAAGTATATATGTTCCTTTAAATATGACACTATTCCTTGTACCCAAATAATTGCTATGACATCATGATGACAGTGTATCACACACTAATACTAACCGGATGATTAGTTGCCAGAGACTACACACTTCAAACATGGTCATTGGCAGTTCGAAGTTTCATAGCCTCGACATGCGAAGGGGCAATGCAGCTCAGCTCTATAAGGATTTATAGCCAACACCGCATGCTTGGCATCGTGTGTCATAGAACAAAGCAAATGATAAGCAAATGGGTCTCTGGGCATATCCACATCCATGCCAACTGCTTTTAGTAAGAAGGCATTAAACTGAAATTATTAAAAGACTAATGTCTTGGACAAGTTCTCCAAATAAGAGCATATTCACAAATTAATTGAAGGATTCCAGTTGCCTTTCCACACTCCAAACACTAGGATCCAAGAAAAAACACTTTGCAACTTATTGCTAGGACTACTACAATCATAACCGTAACATTTTCATACTTGCGTCCCTAGAGAGATTTGTGAACGCTTGAGAAGGATGTAGTAGTTGAAAACTCAGAAAGTGTTGCTGTATTGAGGACCAAGAAGGTCTTCAAGGGTTACACCCTTAAAGATGGGTGCTAGTCTATGAAGGCTTCCCTTTTCCTCATCCTCAGTCTGCCACTCACTCTCTTCACCAAAAGCTGCTTCTTCCTGTCTCTCCTCATTGCCTGTATCACTCTCACTTGCAGTCTCCCACTCAGAGCCTTCATCCTCTTCTCTCCCATGTTCATCTGCTGCCTCCAGATCATACTGTATACCCCCGTGCTTTTGAGATGCTTCATTGAAAAGCCACGCAGCCTGCATTTGTTTCTTCACAAGACGCTCCGCATAGTCAGGGAGGCGATTTTGCTTCAAGCTCAAATCTCCCTCAGGTGCCTGTGAGCATTCATTGATGAACATAATGGCATCCAGCAAACTTTCCTTGGCAAATCCTAAAATCTGGTAGGCTTGGGCTCGCCTCCAAAGGCTCTTGCTGTGGCGGTTCACAGGGTTGTTAAGGCACAAAGCTCGGGTTGTATCACTGATAGCTGCCCAAGGCTCTTGCAGAAGCAAATGGCATTGAGCCCGGTTACTGAACAACACCACTCTCTCCTTCTTTGCCCGTAATGGACACAATGCTAGCGCTTCCGTGTACTTGGAAGTGGCACCCACAATATCCCCGGCAGAGAACTTGGAGTTTCCTTCCAACTTCACCACCAGTGCGGCTGCTTGTTTGATATGTAGATCTTCTTTAAGCACATTCTTTTCCCACTTGATTTTCTGGTGCAGGGCAGCAAGCTCCTGCAGGAGCTCTTTGGTCTTTGGGCTGACCGGTGATCTAAGACCAGCTGGAGAAGCCGGTGCAGTTTCTTGCAAGAGAACATTCATCACTAACTCACCAAGTTTCTTGTGTTCCCCTAACCTGAGGAGCTCTGCTAGATCTGCAAGAGCTGCAGCAGCTTTATCAATGACCTGCACTAAAGAAAATCAAAAGGTAAACCACACATGCAAGAGTGATGATAAACTAAGTAGACAAGAAACACAACTGCCTGCAAAACAGGTATCCTTGCCTTGTATCGAGTGCTAGGATCTTGCAATAACCAAAGCAGACAATGCACTGCCATGTACTGCCAATCATCTGATGAACGAGCGATGTTGCACAGAGCTTCGATAACACCCGGACAACCAGCTACTGCAATCCTTCCAAGCTTCTGATGACAGATAGTTCGTAGTAACCCCACACCAGCAGGTGAGGATTCATTTACTAAACCGCCCCACATGCCTGGAAGCTTGGCCAGAAAGTCCGACTTGCAAATCGTCTGAAGAAACTCAGGTTTAAACGCAAAGCAATTGATCAGCTGCAACGACCAGCATTGCAGTTGACTAGCCCACTCTTCCGCCTTCCGTGACTCCATCTCCACACCACCCATTCCTCGGGTCAGCAAGTCGCAGTGGTAGCTCAATCGCTTATCCACAAACTGGAAGAAGTGTGTATACACAATCTCAAGTCCGCTGGTTGCAAGTTGAATGGCGAGCTCAAGGATTTGGCTTTGCAATGCAACAAATGGAAACGTTGAATCATAGGTAGCCAGGTGTCCTAGAGCTCGTACGGCTACCCTCTGTTCCACCCACGTCAGTCTCCCTCTAAGAAGCTCCACCAATGGTGGAATGACACCTGCCCTGACCGCCCTTTCTGCAAACTCCTCAATATTCATGGTGTAAGAGCCAATGATATGTGCTGCATAATAAGGGATGTAGATATTTTGGTCCTTGGCAAGCCATTGCCTATTCTTGATGCCTTTCCATATGAGGGCTTCCATGCACTCGAATACCCCCAGCTCAATAAACTCTGGATCATTGGGATGGGCCATGGCCGTATTCCAGAGTCCGCTGACAGCAAGGACCTGGCCTTCCTCATTTTGACTGGGAAACTCCTTGAAAAACTTTGTCACACTTGCACGCCGCTTAGTGGGATTCGCCTCTTTCATAACACAAAAGAAACATCCTGGGTATGGACAATCTAGTGTGCTCTTGTCCATCTCTTAACCATTCCAATGTCGTTCATGCCCTGTATCAGCATAAACTCCAAGTAGCACAACTAGTCTGCAATTAGAATAGGATATATCTCATTGAAGCCTTGGATTGTGTGCATACTCACATGAGTGTGCATGCACACAAAAACCAGAAGGAAAAAAAGAATTTACCATTTATTGTGTACACTTACACACTCACAAAGCATACACATGCGCATACTGAAACAAAACATGGAAATGCTAACACAGTCAAGAACATGGATCTGTTTCCATAACTCTCAGAAAATTTGTTGAGAGTAGCTCCGCTAGCAAGCCTTGCAATTTGTGAGCCCCAACTTGTAGGGCACATCAATGCAGCAGTTAGGATAGGTATGTAAACAGGAACAGCAGGACAAGTCATGAAAAGCAGTCCAGGCAGGCAGATCAAGGTAGACAAAAATGGGCACTATTGCCCAATTGATTGTTTGCTGACTGAACATACTAGAGTGTGACCATGGAAGATAACCAAGGCTTGGGATGGACTGAAAGAAAGCACCTGCACATGCAGGAGATGGTTGAAACGTTATGTTGGGGTAAAGGCGTTATGCCCACCCTTATAGTGTGTACAAGCCCATAAGTTATAGTACATAGTACACTTAGTACTTTTAATGTACTAAGTGCACTATGTGTACTAGTGCAATATACATGTGTGATAGGGGAGTCACACACTCATGCTTTTCATGAGTTGACTTATCCCCACAACTCTCTCTCTCTCTCCCTTGCTTCTCTGTGTATGTCTCCCATGAATGAACTCTAAACCCTAATTCAGGTTTCTCCCCATCACCATTCAAGCCAACAGTCAGTCAGTCAAGTCCCTTAACCCACTTGGAGAGAATCATTCATGCATGTAGAGTCAGTATAGAAGCCTTAGGGTTTGCATCAGAAAGCACTCTGTATCCTGCATAATATGCATTCATATGCCTGTGCATCATTTAGAACATCCCAGAAGCCTTGGGGAATTTACTAGGATTTATCTAGTATTTTTTCCTTATTTTCTGGTATTTATTTAGCATTTATTGTCATTTATAAATATAAACTTTCACGACCACCGACTTCAGCATCATGTCTACAGAAGAGAGTACTCATCGGCGGGAAGACGTCTCCCCAAAGGAGACCATGTTCTTCCGCCTACAGCAGACACCATAGCTCTTCTTAAAGCTTAGAACCAGCTCCTCATGGAGCGTCTCCAACTCTTGGAGGCAGCAGCAGCACGTCCTTCTACACCTCCAGCAGCACCTGACTACATCTCCCTCTTCTTTCAGATGGAACAACAAAGGAGAGAGGATGAGGCCCGAAGAAAAGAGAAAAAGCAAAAAGACGGGACTATGAGGAAGCCCAATGCAGGATCGACGAAGACAGGCGTCAGGCTGAACTCGCCGCTCGGGAACACCAACGTGAGCTTGATCGAGAACGTATGTTACTCGAGCAGCAACGGGAAAAGGAGGCCATATACTTGAGGTATCAGCAGCTCTCCTCAGTCTCCCCAGTCATAGGTGTCACCAGCCAGTAGTCCGCAGCAGCATCAACCACCATCATTCGCAGTCAACCAAACTTCAGTAAGTATGATGGTAAGTGTGATCATTCATCAATTAATCAATTTATTCATCAGTTTAATGCTCATTTTCCATTAGCTAGGATCACAGACCCACAAGACAAAGTCCACTTCGCGGCTCCCCATCTCACTGGTGAGGCAGTCACTTGGTGGCAGCATTGGTCTAGTATTCATACAGACCAGGCAACACGTGTCACAGCCTTTGACTGGGACATCTTTGTCCATGACCTGAAGACTAGATTTCTCCCGCCCCAGTACATGACCAGTCTGAAAGACGAGTTCTATGGACTCAGACAGAACGGATCCCCAGTGCTTCAGTTTTCCGGTAAGGTTATTGAAGGCCTATGGAGTGTTAGGGTTAGGGTTTGGAGATGGTACAAACACAAGCATGGAGAACAACAGAGAGAGAACACGACTTCAGTGTATTCAGATGATAAAATGTGAAGTACAATAGCCACATAATAAGTGACCTAAAGAGATGTGTTCACATGTCCGGCCATAAAATGTGCCGGGTGGACCAAAACACCTATAAACTGCTTATAAGTGAAACTAAGCTAAACTGGGGGAAAAAACCTCCACTAACTGAAGTAAAAAGTGCCCCAGTAATCTACTGATGATCACTAGCACTCCTCTGGGTGCATACACAGCATAAAACCCAACAAACCCCCCTGGAGTGATATGTGATCACTGTACATCATCCACCAAAAGGAAACAAATTCAAAGCAGTGCGGAATGCTTCGAATTTCGGACGTGGTAATGCCTTGGTGAAGATGTTTGCCACATTCTGATCTGTAGGACAGTAGATCAGACTGATATCTCTTGCCTGGAGTCTCTCCCGAACAAAATGATAGTGAATCTCAATGTGTTTCGTGCGAGCATGAAACAGAGGATTCCTGGCCACAGCAATGGCACTCTGACTATCAGTATAGATAGGTGTAGGCTCTTCCACTGAAATATCCATATCATTCATGAGACGACGCAGCCAAACACACTCAATAGTAGTAGTGTAGGCTGCTCTGTACTCTGCCTCACAAGACGAAGTGGCCACAGTGGTCTGTTTCTTGCTTAGCCAAGAAATGCATGAAGAGCCAAGGAAGAAACAATTTCCACTAGTGGAATGTCTGGTATCATAATCACCAGCCCAATCTGAATCACTGTAAGCGTATAACTGCATGTCACCCCCCTCGGGATAAAGCAATCCAAGAGACAAGGTACCCTGCAAATACCAGAATACACGCTTCCACAGCTTGCCAATGTGACTGTTGGGGTAAAGGCGTTATGCCCACCCTTATAGTGTGTACAAGCCCATAAGTTATAGTACATAGTACACTTAGTACTTTTAATGTACTAAGTGCACTATGTGTACTAGTGCAATATACATGTGTGATAGGGGAGTCACACACTTATGCCTCATGAGTTGACTTATCCCCACAACTCTTTCTCTCTCTCTCCCTTGTTCTTCTCTGTGTATGTCTCCCACACATTAACCTAACCCTAATTCCTGTTTCTCCCACTGTGTGGGAGAAACAGGAATTAGGGTTAGGTTAATGTGTGGGAGACATACACAGAGAAGAACAAGGGAGAGAGAGAGAAAGAGTTGTGGGGATAAGTCAACTCATGAGGCATAAGTGTGTGACTCCCCTATCACACATGTATATTGCACTAGTACACATAGTGCACTTAGTACATTAAAAGTACTAAGTGTACTATGTACTATAACTTATGGGCTTGTACACACTATAAGGGTGGGCATAACGCCTTTACCCCAACAACCTCCCACTTAAAGGCAAAGTGCCCTTAAGTAAAGGAAAAGAAAAAATCAGCATGTACATGATAATATACAAGGCCATATCAAGGCTGAAACTGGCCTCATCCAATGCCCATCAAGTGTCTGCAATGAGCAAACCGCTCCGGAGGCAAACTCTTCGTCAACAGATCAGCCGGGTTGTCATCCGTATGAATCTTAACAATCTGAATTTGCTTGTTCTCTATCACCTCTCTGATGAAGTGATACTTCACATCCACATGCTTTGTCTTTGCATGAAAGACAGGATTCTTTGCCAACTGGATGGCACTCTGACTATCACAATGCAACAATGGAATATCCCCTTTATAGCCCAAATCAACCACTAACCGAGATAGCCATAATGCCTCCTTGCAAGCCTCTGTGGCTGCAATATACTCAGCCTCTGTAGTAGATAAGGCAGTGCACTTCTGCATCCTGGATATCCATGACACAGCACCTCTTGTGAATGTAAACACATAACCGGTAGTAGACTTCCGGTTATCTGGATGACCGGCATAATCCGAATCCGTGTAACCATGCACTAATGCATCCTGTTTGCCAAAGCAAATGCACATATCCTGTGTGCCCTTCAGGTATCTCATGACACCTTTCACTGCTTCCCAATGCTTCTTGCCAGGGTTGGCCATGTATCTAGAAACCACTCCCACTGCAAATGCAATGTCCGGCCTAGTAGCAACCATGGCATACATGAGACTGCCACAAGCTGAAGCATACGGAATCTTAGCCATATCAGCCCTGTCTCTATCTGACTGTGGGCTGTCCATAGCACTGAGTTTCACATATGGAGGCAAAGGAGTACTAGTCTTCTTCCCCCCGTCCATATTGAACCTTTGCAAAACTTTGCCAATGTATTCCTTCTGAGACAAATACAACACATGCTGATTTCTGTCCCGAAGTATCCGCATACCCAAGATGTGATTTGCATCACCCAAATCCTTCATATCAAAGGTTTGATGCAGCCTCTGCTTCAAGGTATCCATCTCCTTACGAGATTTCCCGGCAATCAACATATCATCAACATACAAGATGAGAATCAATAGACTGCCATCCAAAGCTTTCTTGGTATATAAGCAGTGATCTATGTCACTTCTCCTGAATTTCTGAGATTTCATGAATGTATCAAATTTATGATACCATTCTCTTGGTGCCTGTTTGAGCCCATAAAGACTCTTTTTCAGCTTGCATACAAGCTTCTCCTTTCCACTCACTGCATAACCCTCTGGCTGCTGCATATATATCTCCTCATGGAGATCACCGTGAAGAAAAGCAGTCTTCACATCCATCTGAATCAAGTCCAGATCATCATGCGCAACCAAAGCCAACACAGCTCTAAGTGTGGTCATTTTGACCACTGGAGAGAAGATCTCATCAAAGTCCGCACCGTATTCCTGCTTGAAGCCCTTAGCCACTAACCTGGCTTTGTATCTTGGCTTTGCATCTGATGCAACTTTGAGCCTATATACCCACTTGCATGGCAAAACCTTCTTGCCTGCAGGCAAATGCACCAACTTCCAAGTTCCATTTTTATGCAGAGAATCCATCTCTGACTTCATGGCACGCTCCCATAGAGCTTTGTCTGCCCTCTGTAAAGCCTCCTTATAACATGAGGGCTCCCCACAGTCAGTGAGCATCAAGTAGTCAACCCCTGGAACAAACCTGTCAGGGGCTCTGGAGGGTCTTGTGGACCTCCGTACCCAATGACCATCATTTGCAGGTTGCTGTCCAGCCTGCATATCACCCATTGGTGGCTCCTGTTCCATGCCATAAGGCTGAAAAATCATGCCCGGTATCTCCTCTAACTGTGGTATATCCATAGGGATATCTTCTGCCATCTCTGGCTGTCCATTTGGACCATTTTCAGCACCATTTAAGGGCTGGTTTTCCTGCTGTAATGGCTGATTTACAACCCTTTGTTGTTGTCCATGATGTCCATCATCATCAAAGATGACTCTGCCAAGCTCCTGTTGCCTTGCAGGCTCCTTATACATGCATGTTTCATCAAAAATGACATCATTGCTGCGTACAATCTTTCTATTCATGGGATCCCAAAGTCTATACCCCATTTCACCTCTGTCACCATATCCTAGGAATATGCATTTGTGAGACTTAGGATCAAGTTTGGTGCGCATTTCCCTGCGTATGTGCACGTACGCAACGCAACCAAACACTCTCAAGTGCTTGTATGACGGAGGCTTCCCTGTCCATACTTCTTCTGGCACTTTCACACCAAGCCTCGTGTTAGGTGACCTATTTATAAGGTGAACGGCTGTCATAACAGCTTCAGCCCAAAAACCATGAGGTAATGCAGCATGTGACAACATAGA
The DNA here is from genome assembly GCF_041138505.1 of Cibotium barometz. Lineage (NCBI taxonomy): Eukaryota > Viridiplantae > Streptophyta > Polypodiopsida > Cyatheales > Cibotiaceae > Cibotium > Cibotium barometz. The sequence continues at coordinate 52,309,245 of NC_141049.1, read as the reverse complement.
ACGGACCTTCTCCTGAATGGTCCTGTTCATCCTCTCTGCTGTCCCGTTTTGTGGAGGATCATAAGGAGTAGAGAGCTCCCTCTTGATGCCTTTAGCATCACAAAAGTCCTGAAACTGTTTGGACATATACTCTCCACCATTGTCGGAACGCAAAGCCTTCAGTGTTTTGCCAGTTTGATTCTCAACAAGAGCAACAAACTTCTCAAACACTAAGAATGTATCACTCTTCAAACGAAGAGGATAGACCCACACCTTGCGTGTGGCATCATCAATAAAAGACACAAAATATTTTGCCCCTCCCAAAGAAAGCTGAGGCATCTCACATACATCTGTATGCACAAGCTCTAACTGAGCATCTTTCTGTCCAAGAGCTTTCTTGTGGGGGCACTGTAGTTGCCTACCATATATACAATGCTCACAAAACTGAAAACTTGAAAACTTTAGAGAAGGCAAGTAACCCAAACCAGTCCATTCCTTTGACACTCATGTGTCCCAACCGGCTATGCCACATAGAGATTTCCGGCAGCTCGGTTGCATTTACATTAGCATGGTGACAAACACCTGCATGCATAAAATAAAGAGTGTCCACCTTAGAGCCTCTGGCAACAACCAGTGAGCCCTTACTAATTTTCCACTTTCCACGACCAAATGTGGTAACATAATCAGCATCATCAAGCTGTCCAGTAGAAAGCAGATTCTTTTTGATCTCAGGCACATGCCTGACATCATGGAGCATAAGCTGTGAGCCATCTGAAAACACAAGCCTCACATCACCTCTGCCAAGAATCTTGCATGCATGGTTATCACCCAAATAAACCACTCCTTCATTGCCAGCAGTATACCTGACAAACAAGTCTCTGCAACCTGTGACATGAAAGGAGGCACCTGAATCAATGATCCATGAGTGCATACCATGACCACCTGTAAGAAGTGAATGGGCATCAAGTGAAGACGTAAAGAGGACCTCATCCTCACTGCCACCTGCATGTGACACATTGATTTCTTCAATCTTGACTCCACTTTTGCCCTTTGGCTTTACATCTTTGGCTTCATCCTTCTCTTTGTCTTTGCCTTTTCCCTTTTCTTTTTGATCATTTTTCCATTTGTAGCATTGCTTTTTAATGTGTCCCTTCTTGCCACAATAATGGCATTCCAAATCCTTTTTGGAGCGAGACTTGCTCCTTCCCCTTTCTTGGCTTTTTCCCCTTTGTTGGGATCTCCCACGTGCATTCATTGCATTGGACTTTCCAACAGAGTTGTTTTTCCTGTTTATCTCTTCTTGAAGAAGAGCACCCTCAACATCTGCATATGACAGCATAGCATGCGAATTGCTAGTGGCTGTCCTGAATGTGTCCCAACTCTCTGGCAAAGTGCATAACAAAAAAGTGGCTTTGAACTCATCGTCCATTGCCAACTTTTGATTTATAACTTGGCTGACAATACCATTAAACTCATTTAGATGGGCTGTCATAGACGCCCCTTCCTTCATCTGAAGACCTATGAGTTTCTTCAACCAATACACTTTGCTTGAGGCACTTTGTTGGGCATACAAGTCCTGCAATCTCTGCCACATTCCCCAAGCTGTCTTCTCTTCACGAATGCTGAAAAGTAATGAGTCTGACACAGACAACATGATAGTAGATCTTGCCAGCTCATCCATATCTTCCCACTCTTCAGCAGTAAGAGAAGCGGGCATTACACCCCTTTCTTTGATAGGCTTGTGCTGCTTTTTCTGGAGCAACACATTGTAGCACTGGGTTTGCCAAATATCATAATTATGCGAGCCTTCAAGCTTCTTGATGTGAAGCAATGAAGAGCTCTCACCTGTGGTTGCCATAGCAAAATGCAACCTGTCAATGCCTGACTCCCTGCAAAAATGTGCAAACACTGCACCAAAAGCACACAAAGTGCTCACAGTTATTCTCCCAAAGTTTATCTCCCACTGCGGAAGCAAGAATGCAACTTTTCTCCCACTTTATGTGATGAAATCACCAAAATCTGGTTGCTGCAGATTTTGGACAGCACCTTAAATGTGCTCTGTTGCCCTTCCAAAGTACTGTACAGCAGTACCAAGTGCTTACAAATGATGTACCAAACCTGTACCGGCAAGTACAGCAAAAGAAATTGAACCTTTTGGTCACTCAAAACAGTGTACAGCCATGCCAAAACTTGCACAAAGCTGTGCCAAATCTGTACCGGCAAGTACAGTAGCAATAAATGCTCTCCTGGCTGTCCAAATGAGTGAAAATCAGACTTTTACAGTCCCGTACACTGCATACAACAGTCCCGAACAGAAATTGGGCAAAAGCCCCTTGACTGCAAGCTGATTTTTGAGGATTCAAGGCATAAATGTCTTGCCTGCTGCTTTGCCAAGCTCAACAAGCATACAAACTTGAAAAGCCCCTTGATTTAAGATCAATTTCTGATCATACATGGTACATTGACGCACATGAAGGCATCCAAAGTCTTCGCGATGCTTCCCCCTGGCCACATATACATCAAATACATGAAAGCCCCTTGATTTACAGGCACATTGAGTGCTTGTAAGGCATCAACACATTATCCACAGCATCAAATGCGATTGCCTGCATGCAAATCAACCAAATCGGCACAAAAGCCCCTTGATTTGCACTGCAATTTGCTGCAATTTGCTGCAATTTTGCCCAAATGTGCGATTTTTCACATCATACAGCATGTATGAGTGCTTAATTGCACAATTACATCAAAAGCCCCAAATTTCGACATTCAATTTCCTGCAAATTGATCCTGATTGTGACTAATTTCTTGCAAATTGATCCTGATTGTGACCAATGTCACCCAATTTTGCCAATTTTGCTCAAAAAATGAGCAATTGGGCACCTGTACCTGCTCAATTGTTGATTGTACTTGCTCAATTGCAAATCCCAAAAAAATTTGAGGAAAATACCTTGTAATTTCTGATTTTTTCTCTGATTTGCAGGCGGGTTTTGTTGTTGCAGGAAAAGGGGTGATTATGATGCTGCTTGTTGTGCAGGTAGGCAATAGCTGAGGAGCTCTGGTTGAATTGCTGAAGGCGACCAAGCTCAAGCTATGGAACTTGCCTCCCAATTGCGACCGAGAGGAGTTTCTGGAGGTGGCCCATGCAGGTGTCGAACTCAATGACGAGGAAGGGAAGGACCTACGATTTGAATCGCATTGTAGTCGGGCAGGTCGTGGGGAAGGTGACGAGGAGCGAAAGGCCTACGATTCGCTAACGGACGCCCCTTCCTTCTTCGCTCGCCTGGCTCCAGTGATTACGTTGGGTTCACTGCCTTCGCTTATGTTTCGCCTAGCGCCAGCCGACGACTTCACGTGTTCGATTCACGTCGGGTTGTTCGCTCCGTTGCTACGATGCCGCCTCCTTCAATGTTCGCCCACGGCGGGCAATCCTTGTTGATGCGATGCCGTCTCCTTCAATGTTCGCCCCCTTCCTGCGTTACACGTTGAATGTTCGCCCCCTTCTTGGTGCGCCACCCAACGCTTGAAAGCCAGCGGTCTACCTTCACTGTTCTATGCTGGCCGAAGATGCTATCAAGAGGGAGGGAATGACCATAGCTCTGATACCAGTTGTGTGGGAGAAACAGGAATTAGGGTTAGGTTAATGTGTGGGAGACATACACAGAGAAGAACAAGGGAGAGAGAGAGAAAGAGTTGTGGGGATAAGTCAACTCATGAGGCATAAGTGTGTGACTCCCCTATCACACATGTATATTGCACTAGTACACATAGTGCACTTAGTACATTAAAAGTACTAAGTGTACTATGTACTATAACTTATGGGCTTGTACACACTATAAGGGTGGGCATAACGCCTTTACCCCAACAGTGACAACCGTGGGCTGTGCATGAATCTGCTCAACTGAGAAACTGCATACTGAATATCTGGCCGTGTAGTACACAAGTAAATAAGGCACCCAACAGCCTGAGCATATGTAGTGACATCAAAGGAAATACTGTCATCTTGTAGTGACAGTTTCATCCCAAGCTCCATAGGAGTACTAATAGGCTTGCAATCCTGAAATTTAAACTTCTCCAGAAGTTTAGCAACATACCGTGATTGCAACAACCCAATGCCTCTGTTATCCTGCACAAACTGTATGCCCAAATAGTAGTGTACAAGCCCCAAGTCAGACATGTCAAATGTCTGTTGCAGTATCTCTTTAAAAGCTGCAATTTTGTCATCATTTGATCCCATCAAGAGATCATCTACATAAAGACTGATGACCAGCAGGTCTGTCTCTTCTTTCTTTACATACAGAGTGGCTTCTGATGGACTGTTCACAAATCCCTGAGTGAGTAGGAAAGCATCTATTTTTGCATACCAAGCTCGTGGAGCTTGTTTCAAACCATACAAGGCCTTTTTCAGCCTGCATACTTTCCCCTCATGACCATGTTCTACAAAACCCATGGGCTGATATACATAAACTTCCTCCTTGAGGTCCCCATGTAGGAATGCAGTCTTTATGTCCAACTGGTGAACAACCCAACCACGATGTGCAGCCAATGCAATGACACACCTAAGTGTCGACATACGGGATGTAGGAGCAAATGTCTCCTCATAATCAATGCCCTTCTTCTGTGCATAGCCCTTTGCAACTAGACGGGCTTTGTACCTGTCAATGGATCCATCTGCATGTCTTTTCAACTTATAGACCCACTTAGTACCAATTGCTTTCTTGCCTTTGGGCAGATCAACCAAATCCCATGTTTGATTCCTTTTAATAGAATCAAGCTCATCCTGCATGGCTTTATTCCAATGCACATTATCTCGTGCATCCACAAATGAATCACGCTCATCATCATCCTGTAAACTGGCTGCCATAACCAGATTCAAATCCATGATGTGTGCATGCTCATTGGTCCGTGTCTCCCTACGAGTACGACCAGCAAGAGGACCCTCTAAATGGCTGTCCTGTAATGTCCTCAAATACCATCTAGGTATGTGTCTGACCTGTGGTGCCTGCTGCTCCATATTTGGTTCAGCTTCTGGCTCAATTTGCTGCTGAATTTCTGCACCACCTTCATCATTTGCTGGCTGTCCTGTACCCTCATGAGTTGGATCACCAACTGTGGAATGAAACTCCATAGGTAGTAGACCTTCAAACACATCATTTTCAGCCTGATTTGCATCATAACCAGCCATGGATATTTCTGGTTTTTCATCAAAAATCACATCCCGACTAGTGAATATCTTCCTGGATAGTGGGTCATATAACCGGTAGCCCTTGCTCTCACGGCTATACCCAACAAAAATGCATTTTGTGGCTTTATCATCCAACTTCCTCCTCAACTCTTTGGGTATGTGTGCATATATGCAAGACACCCAAAGATACGAAAATGTGATACCGAAGGCTTGCGGCCATGCCAAGCCTCAAAAGGAGTAATGGAAACCAATGCCTTTGTGGGACATCGATTCAAAATATGACAAGCACACATGACAGCTTCCACCCAAAAGATATGTGGTAGCCTCTTTGCCTTTAGCATACATCTGGCCATCTCCATGAGTGACCGATTCTTCCTTTTTGCAACCCCATTCTGCTGTGGAGTATAAGGAGTAGTATACTGATGTTTTATACCTCTACTTTCAAGAAAGGAATTCAACATGTGTGACATATATTCCCCCCCTCGGTCAGAACGGAGAGTCTTAACCTTGCATCCTGACTCTGTCTCAACAAGTGCTACAAAGGCCAAAAATGCATCATATACCTCTGATTTCTGTGTCAAAGGATAGACCCAGCATATACGAGAGAAGTCATCAATAAATGTTGCAAAATAGAAGCAACCACCTAATGACTTCGTCTGCATGGGACCACAAAGATCACTATGTATAAGCTGCAACTTTGCAGTTGCTCGTAGAGCCTGATCACGTGGGAAGGAGAACCTATGCATTTTTCCCAAAATACGTCCTTCACAAATGTGATCTGGAGGCTTCTCCATGAGAGGTAGATCTGTAAACATGTTATGTCGCTGCATAAGCATAAGACTACCAAAATTTACATGCCCCATGCGAGCATGCCATAACTCCGCATCAACCATAGCTGGAGTAAGAGTGAATGCATTATAAGCAGACTGATCCACTGGCTGAAATGCATCCAACTGATAAAGTCCATGACATAATGTACCAGTAAGCATCAAGGTCAAAGCATTAGCTTTGTCTCTGACCATGCATTTATCATCATCAAAGTGGACTTGCATACCACAATGTGCTAAAGAAGAAATGGACAACAAATTCTTCTTTATCCCTGGTACATATAAGGCATCTGTAAGACGGAGAATAGAGCCATCAATGGCTGTGAGCTGAATCTCCCCAATGCCACGAACTGGATATGAAGCATTGTTGACACTTGCCAGCAGGGGCAGGGCCAACATGACTAAACAAGTCCCTGCGAGATGTGATATGCTTTGAGGCACCACTATCAAAATACCAAGTACATGCATGCTCTGTCATACTGAGTGCCTGTGAAGACCAAGAGGCATCATAGCTGCATGTATAAAAACAGTAATCCCTGTCCTCAACAAAAGAAGCAATCTCTGGAGGAGCTTTAGAAGCATCATTAACAGACATCCCACCTTCCTTTGCCTTTTCTTTGGCAATCCTCTTTCTACATTCAATGATGTAGTGACCTGGCTTCTTACAGTAATGACATTTGCCCTTCTTCTTGGGCTGTCCATCGCCTTTCTTGGTATCCTGAGATGAACCACCATCACCTGAATTCTGATTTGAACTCTTTGGCTGAGTTTTTCCTTTCCCCTTTTGACCTGTAGTAAATGCTTGTTCAGCACTTGTGTTCATATTCATATTCTTCCTCATTTGCTCTTCTTGTAGCAAGAGAGCAACAAGTTCCTGATACTTAAGGGGTTCAACAGCATTCCTCATGCTGAGGTTCAAAGAGGTATGAAAAGCCAAGTAAGATCTTGGCAAAGAGTGCAAGATGGTGGACACAAGCTGTGTCTCAAGAATAATCTCATCCACATTGATGAGTTGCTCTCTCAAATCCTGCAGCTTGTTTCAGTGGCTAGACATATCATCTCCTTCATTCATTTTCTGATTTTCCAGCTCTCTTTTCAAAAATGAGATCCGAGCCTCATTACGAGCAGCATACATCTGCTCCAAAGTCACCCATGCATTCTGTGAAGAGCCAGCTCAACGAATATGAGGTATAATAGACCTCTGTACTGACAATGCAATGAGTGACAAAGCTTGTGCATCCCTGGCATCCCATGTCTTTTGAGCATTTGTTCTTTGAACAGGCAATGGCTGCCCTGGAGCCTGTACCTGTTGTCCTCGTCCACGAGCACCCCCTTGGGGAGGAGTCTCTGGAGCCAATGGACCTGGAGGCTGGACGTGGTTCATCACCACTAACAAAATCCCAAAGACCTTTTGCCACAAGCACATTTTTCAGCATAAAACTCCACAAGGAGTAGTTCGTGCCGTCCAATTTGTCTTCCTTAGACAAATACGTGAATACATCACTCTGCTGTTGATTTGCCATTATGCCTATGCACAATGTTGTACCTATGTATCAAAAAACCCAATAGCAAGAACCCTGAAAACAACTGTACTCCACTGAATACAGTTCACCCAAATATGCCTGCACTCTCAATCCTTTGAATGTGCAGCTCAATGCACCAATGACTGAGTAGAGCAGCAAAAATGGCGTACACAATGCCAAAATGCCCCAAAAATGCCCAAAATTACTGCACCCAAAACTGTGCAAAAAGCCTGTAGACTTCTTTGCTAGAAAGTCTGTCTGTAGTGCCTGTAGATTTTCACAGAGAAAATAGAATTGCCCAAAAAACAAAATTTGTAATGCTTACCACAAGTTGACTGAGTAGGTTGTGGTACCAAATGCACATATGCAGGTACAGTCCACCAAAAGAACAAGTATAGTTGACTGTACTATGCAGGTACAGTCGACTTGTACTGTGCAGAACAGAAGGCGACTGCAGGCAGATATTCGTGGCAGGTACTGTGCAGGTACGTTTACTGTACTGAGCACAGCCCCAGTAATCTACTGATGATCACTAGCACTCCTCTAGGTGCATACACAGCATAAAACCCAGCAGTTATTACTTTAGCACATCAGTTAGGGTTATCTGAGCAGGCTAAGATGGAGCAGTTCATTCGTGGATTGGACTCTAACATTCGGTTCACAGTTCGTAACTTTGAACCAAGTACATATGACCGAGCTCTGACTCTCGCTCAGAATGAAGAAATGAAGATGAACGGAGGCAAGCCCAAGCAGTCATCTCAATCCAGTACCAAACCCCAACAGGGGAAGGGTAATTCGTCTTCTAAAGACACTAAGACGGACAACAATCCTAGCTCTAGTTCAGGGGGTAAGGAATCCAAGCCTAAGAAGACCCCTGAGGAAAAGGCTCGAGCAGGCATCACTGGAGACTATCTTCCTCCAGAGGAGCAAAGACAGTATCAGTCAGAAAACAGATGTTTTTTATGTCATACCATTGGGCATGGTAAGAAGGATTGTCCAAAAAGACAAGTGGAGCAAGCCTCCAAAGAGCCTTCTGCCACAGTTGCCGCAGTATCCCCCGCTCCTCCAGACCTGCCTGCTACCACCAATGCGGTTCAGATCTTACCTTCTATGCATTCCATGCCATCCGTGGTACTTGATGCTAAACAGGAGGGTGAGGCAACAACCACACAGAAAAGCCTGATCCAAGCTTATGGCTCTGCCAAGGGCCGACAGTTCATAATCCTTTTTGACATGGGTAGTTCTAAGGACGCCATCTCTCCCCAGTTGGCTACCAACATGAGCTGTACCTTAGTGCCCTATCATTTGGAGGTAGATGGGTTCACACCTGGTCTCCGCACCCACGTCTCTCAGAAGGCACAGCAGTTTTCTTTTCAAGTTCAAAAGGCCTCCTTCCAGCGAGAATTCATTGTCTCTCCTCTTTTGGGATATGACATGCTCTTAGGAATCCAGTGGTTTCGTCATTATGAACCTATTCCCAATTGGGGGCAGGACACCTGTATTATCTCTAAAGGTTTTCCTGAGCCTGTCATGATTCGGGGGGATAGGAGCATTCTTGGTGTTGGGGTAAAGGCGTTATGCCCACCCTTATAGTGTGTACAAGCCCATAAGTTATAGTACATAGTACACTTAGTACTTTTAATGTACTAAGTGCACTATGTGTACTAGTGCAATATACATGTGTGATAGGGGAGTCACACACTCATGCTTTTCATGAGTTGACTTATCCCCACAACTCTCTCTCTCTCCCTTGCTTCTCTGTGTATATCTCCCATGAATGAACTCTAAACCCTAATTGCAGTTTCTCCCCATCAACTGGTATCAGAGCCATCTTGGTCCCTCCCTCAGTCTGTTCTGGTCGTATTCAGCTTCAATCCACTGCTGGTCGCCTGTTTTTGTGTAGACGTATTCGCTATGAGCTATCACGGGCTGGGCTGCGTTTCAACTGTTGCGCTTTGTGGCCACCAGCGGCGGCTGCTGCTGTAGGTGGGTGGCGCTCATAAGCGAGCGATTCTAGGCCAGCTTGGCGCTAGGCGAAAACGAGCGAAGGAGGTCAGCTCTACACGGCGCAGGCAAAACGAGCGAAGGCTGCTGGGCGAAAACGTCGGCTGGTACACGCAGGCGAAGGCGCCAGCGCTAAGCGAAGAAACAAGCGCCTTTTCATACGAAGGCGTGTCAAGCGCCACCCGACTCGTCGACTGCAAGTGTAGGCGCCTAGTCGTATGTAGCGCTGCTAATCGGTGGCCAAGGCTAGAATCGAACGCAAGGCAGGCTTCGGCGCTCAGCAGCGAGTGAACCAGGCGTCTCCCATTCACGTTCGGTTGTGGTCGCTAAGCGTTCAAGCGCTAACAAGCAAAGAGCTAAGCGTGTTACAGGACAGTCGTGAGGCAGTACCTGCAGGTGATCAAATCTGCAGCAAAAGTGGCTTCCTCGTCCAGAGGCCTGCTGAATTGAGCTTTCACTCTGCAATTTTTTTTTGGAGTCTTGAAGCTCTTCAGCAGAGGGTAAACCAGGAGTTTGTCACCCAGCCGTCCCTACCTACACAGCTGCAGGAGCATCAGCATCAGCATCAGCATCAGCATCAGCATCAGCATCAGCATCAGCATCAGCACCAAATTCGCCTGCAAATCAGAGAAAAATCAGAAAATTACAAGGTATTTTGCTTCAATTTTTTTTTGGTGGACTTGCAATTGAGCAAGTACAATCAACAATTGAGCAAATACAGGTGCCCAATTGCTCAATTTTTGAGCAAAATTGGCAAAATTGGGTGACATTGGTCACAATCAGGATCAATTTGCAGGAAATTGGTCACAATCAGGTTCAATTTGCAGGAAATTGGATGTCGAAATTTGGGGCTTTTGATGTAATTGTGCAATTAAGCACTCATACATGCTGTATGATGTGAAAAATCACACATTTGGGCAAAATTGCAGCAAATTGCAGCAATTTGCAGTGCAAATCAAGGGGCTTTTGTGCCGAGTTGGTTGATTTGCATGCAGGCAATCGCATTTGATGCTGTGGATAATGTGTTGATGCCTTACAAGCACTCAATGTGCCTGTAAATCAAGGGGCTTTCATGTATTTGATGTATATGTGGCCAGGGGGAAGCATCGTGAACACTCTGGATGCCTTCATGTGCGTCAATGTACCATGTATGATCAGAAATTGATCTTAAATCAAGGGGCTTTTCAAGTTTGTATGCTTGTTGAGCTTGGCAAAGCAGCAGGCAAGACATTTATGCCTTGAATCCTCAGAAATCAGCTTGCAGTCAAGGGGCTTTTGCCCAATTTCTGTTCGGGACTGTTTTATGCAGTGTTCGTGACTGTAAAAAATCTGATTTTTACTCATTTGGACAGCCAGGAGAGCATTTATTGCTATTGTACCTGCTGGTACAGATTTGGTACAGATTTGTACATGTTTTGGCATGGCTGTACACTGTTTTGAGTGATCAAAAGGTTCAAATTCAGCTGCTGAAATTGCCGGTACAGGTTTGGTACATCATTGGTGAGCACTTGGTACTGCTGTACAGTACTTTGGAAGGGCAAAAGAGCACATTCAAGGTGCTGTCCAAAATCTGCAGCAACCAGATTTTGGTGTTTTCATCACAAAAAGTGGGAGAAAAGTTGCATTCTTGCTTCCGCAGTGGGAGATAAAGCTTGGGAGAACATTTGTGAGCACTTTGTGTGCTCTGGGTGCAGTGTTTGCACATCTTTTGGTGCAGTGTTTGCACATTTGCAGGGAGTCAGGCATTAAAGGTTGTATTTTGCTATGGCAACCACAGGTGAGAGCTCTTCATTGCTTCATATCAAGAAGCTTGAAGGCTCGCATAATTATGATATTTGGCAAACCCAGTGCTACAATGTGTTGCTTCAGAAAAAGCAGCACAAGCCTATCAAAGAAAGGGGTGTGATGCCCGCTTCTCTTACAGCTGAAGAGTGGGAAGATATGGATGAGCTGGCAAGATCTACTATCATGTTGTCTGTGTCAGACTCATTACTTTTCAGCATTCGTGAAGAGAAGACAGCTTGGGGAATGTGGCAGAGATTGCAGGACTTGTATGCCCAACAAAGTGCCTCAAGCAAAGTGTATTGGTTGAAGAAACTCATAGGCCTTCAGATGAAGGAAGGGGCATCTATGACAGCCCATCTCAATGAGTTTAATGGTATTGTCAGCCAGGTCATCAATCAAAAGTTGGCAATGGACGATGAGTTCAAAGCCACTTTTTTGTTATGCACTTTGCCAGAGAGTTGGGACACATTTAGGACAGCCACTAGCAATTCGAATGCTATGCTGTCATATGCAGATGTTGAGGGTGCTCTTCTTCAAGAAGAGATGAACAGGAAAAACAACTCTGTTGGCAAGTCAAATGCAATGAATGCACGTGGGAGATCCCAGCAAAGGGGGAAAAGCCAAGAAAGGGGAAGGAGCAAGTCTCGCTCCAAAAAGGATTTGGAATGCCATTATTGTGGCAAGAAGGGACACATTAAAAAGCAATGCTACAAATGGAAAAATGATCAAAAAGAAAAGGGAAAAGGCAAAGACAAAGACAAGGATGAAGCCAAAGATGTAAAGCCGAAGGGCAAAAGTGGAGTCAAGATTGAAGAAATCAATGTGTCACATGCAGGTGGCAGTGAGGATGAGGTCCTCTTTACGTCTTCACTTGATGCCCATTCACTTCTTACAGGTGGTCATGGTATGCACTCATGGATCATTGATTCAGGTGCCTCCTTTCATGTCACAGGTTGCAGAGACTTGTTTGTCAGGTACACTGCTGGCAATGAAGGAGTGGTTTATTTGGGTGATAACCATGCATGCAAGATACTTGGCAGAGGTGATGTAAGGCTTGTATTTTCAGATGGCTCACAGCTTATGCTCCATGATGTCAGGCATGTTCCTGAGATCAAGAAGAATCTGCTTTCTACTGGACAGCTTGATGATGCTGATTATGTTACCACATTTGGTAGTGGAAAGTGGAAGATTAGTAAGGGCTCACTGGTTGTTGCCAGAGGCTCTAAGGTGGACACTCTTTACTTTATGCATGCAGGTGTTTGTCACCATGCTAATGTAAATGCAACCGAGCTGCCGGAAATCTCTATGTGGCATAGCCGGTTGGGACACATGAGTGTCAAAGGAATGGAGCAATTGTCTCGTTTGGGTTACTTGCCTTCTCTAAAGTTTTCAAGTTTTCAGTTTTGTGAGCATTGTATATATGGTAGGCAACTACAGTGCCCCCACAAGAAAGCTCTTGGACAGAAAGATGCTCAGTTAGAGCTTGTGCATACAGATGTATGTGAGATGCCTCAGCTTTCTTTGGGAGGGGCAAAATACTTTGTGTCTTTTATAGATGATGCCACACGCAAGGTGTGGGTTTATCCTCTTCGTTTGAAGAGTGATACATTCTCAGTGTTTCAGAAGTTTGTTGCTCATGTTGAGAATCAAACTGGCAAAACACTGAAGGCTTTGCGTTCCGACAATGGTGGAGAGTATACGTCCAAACAGTTTCAGGACTTTTGTGATGCTAAAGGCATCAAGAGGGAGCTCTCTACTCCTTATGATCCTCCACAAAACGGGACAGCAGAGAGGATGAACAGGACCATACAGGAGAAGGTCCGTTCTATGTTGTCACATGCTGCATTACCTCATGGTTTTTGGGCTGAAGCTGTTATGACAGCCGTTCACCTTATAAACAGGTCACCTAACACGAGGCTTGGTGGGAAAGTGCCAGAAGAAGTATGGACAGGAAAGCCTCCGTCATACAAGCACTTGAGAGTGTTTGGTTGCGTTGCGTACGTGCACATACGCAGGGAAATGCGCACCAAACTTGATCCTAAGTCTCACAAATGCATATTCCTAGGATATGGTGACAAAGGTGAAATGGGGTATAGACTTTGGGATCCCATGAATAGAAAGATCATACGCAGCAATGATGTCATTTTTGATGAAACATGCATGTATAAGGAGCCTGCAAGGCAACAGGAGCCTGGCAGAGTCATCTTTGATGATGATGGACATCATGGACAACAACAGAGGGCTGTAAATCAGCCATTACAGCAGGAAAACCAGCCCTTAAATGGTGCTGAAAATGGTCCAAATGGACAGCCAGATATGGCAGAAGATATCCCTATGGATATACCACAGTTGGAGGATATACCGGGCATGATTTTTCAGCCTTATGGCATGGAACAGGAGCCACCAATGGGTGATATGCAGGCTGGACAGCAACCTGCAAATGATGGTCATTGGGTACGGAGGTCCACTAGACCCTCCAGAGTCCCTGACAGGTTTGTTCCAGGGGTTGACTATTTGATGCTTACTGACTGTGGAGAGCCCTCATGTTATACAGAGGCTTTACAGAGGGCAGACAAGGCTCTATGGGAGCGTGCTATGAAGTCAGAGATGGATTCTCTGCATAAAAATGGAACATGGAAATTGGTGCCTTTGCCTGCAGGCAAGAAGGTTTTGCCATGCAAGTGGGTATACAGGCTCAAAGTTGCACCAGATGCAAAGCCAAGATACAAAGCCAGGTTAGTGGCTAAGGGCTTCAAGCAGGAATATGGTGTGGACTTTGATGAGATCTTCTCTCCAGTGGTCAAAATGACCACACTTAGAGCTGTATTGGCTTTGGTTGCGCATGATGATCTGGACTTGATTCAGATGGATGTGAAGACTGCTTTTCTTCACGGTGATCTCCATGAGGAGATATATATGCAGCAGCCAGAGGGTTATGCAGTGAGTGGAAAGGAGAAGCTTGTATGCAAGCTGAAAAAGAGTCTTTATGGGCTCAAACAGGCACCAAGAGAATGGTATCATAAATTTGATACATTCATGAAATCTCAGAAATTCAGGAGAAGTGACATAGATCACTGCTTGTACACCAAGAAAGCTTTGGATGGCAGTCTATTGATTCTCATTTTGTATGTTGATGATATGTTGATTGCCGGGAAATCTCGTAAAGAGATGGATGCTTTGAAGCAGAGGCTGCATCAAACCTTTGATATGAAGGATTTGGGTGATGCAAATCACATCTTGGGTATGCGGATACTTCGGGACAGAAATCAGCATGTGTTGTATTTGTCTCAGAAGGAATACATTGGCAAAGTCTTGCAGAGGTTCAATATGGACGGGGGGAAGAAAGCTAGTACTCCTTTGCCTCCATATGTGAAACTCAGTGCTATGGACAGCCCACAGTCAGATAGAGACAGGGCTGATATGGCCAAGATTCCGTATGCTTCAGCTTGTGGCAGTCTCATGTATGCCATGGTTGCTACTAGGCCGGACATTGCATTTGCAGTGGGAGTGGTTTCTAGATACATGGCCAACCCTGGCAAGAAGCATTGGGAAGCAGTGAAAGGTGTCATGAGATACCTGAAGGGCACACAGGATTTGTGCATTTGCTTTGGCAAACAGGATGCATTAGTGCATGGTTACACGGATTCGGATTATGCCGGTCATCCAGATAACCATGCACTAATGCATCCTGTTTGCCAAAGCAAATGCACAAATCCTGTGTGCCCTTCAGGTATCTCATGACACCTTTCACTGCTTCCCAATGCTTCTTGCCAGGGTTGGCCATGTATCTAGAAACCACTCCCACTGCAAATGCAATGTCCGGCCTAGTAGCAACCATGGCATACATGAGACTGCCACAAGCTGAAGCATACGGAATCTTGGCCATATCAGCCCTGTCTCTATCTGACTGTGGGCTGTCCATAGCACTGAGTTTCACATATGCTAGTACTCCTTTGCCTCCATATGTGAAACTCAGTGCTATGGACAGCCCACAGTCAGATAGAGACAGGGCTGATATGGCCAAGATTCCGTATGCTTCAGCTTGTGGCAGTCTCATGTATGCCATGGTTGCTACTAGGCCGGACATTGCATTTGCAGTGGGAGTGGTTTCTAGATACATGGCCAACCCTGGCAAGAAGCATTGGGAAGCAGTGAAAGGTGTCATGAGATACCTGAAGGGCACACAGGATTTGTGCATTTGCTTTGGCAAACAGGATGCATTAGTGCATGGTTACACGGATTCGGATTATGCCGGTCATCCAGATAACCGGAAGTCTACTACCGGTTATGTCTTTACATTCACAGGAGGTGCTGTGTCATGGATATCCAGGATGCAGAAGTGCATTGCCTTATCTACTACAGAGGCCGAGTATATTGCAGCCACAGAGGCTTGCAAGGAGGCATTATGGCTATCTCGGTTAGTGGTTGATTTGGGCTATACAGGGGATATTCCATTGTTGCATTGTGACAGTCAGAGTGCCATCCAGTTGGCAAAGAACCCTGTCTTTCATGCAAAGACGAAGCATGTGGATGTGAAGTATCACTTCATCAGAGAGGTGATAGAGAACAAGCAAATTCAGCTTGTTAAGATTCACACGGATGACAACCCGGCTGATCTGTTGACGAAGAGTTTGCCTCCGGAGCGGTTTGCTCATTGCAGACACTTGATGGGCATTGGATGAGGCCATTTTCAGCCTTGATATGGCCTTGTATATTATCATGTACATGCTGATTTTTTTCTTTTCCTTTACTTAAGGGCACTTTGCCTTTAAGTGGGAGGTTGTTGGGGTAAAGGCGTTATGCCCACCCTTATAGTGTGTACAAGCCCATAAGTTATAGTACATAGTACACTTAGTACTTTTAATGTACTAAGTGCACTATGTGTACTAGTGCAATATACATGTGTGATAGGG